>NC_056727.1:719231020-719426020 GCF_019279795.1 Protopterus annectens | reverse complement strand
AAAGCAATTTAATCTGATCTTCATAAACACAAATACAAAATCTAGTCTATCAGTTTAGGCCAATGGAATTCAGTATGGACCAGAAGTCCATCTTTTTAGGAACTAAAAAGTATCCACAATACATTCCAGAGCCTCCCTGGTCTAGTGGGGCCTTTTGAACTGCTTTTTATTTATGAAGCTTAAAAAGTGTATTTGTGTTAGTAGTTTACAACAAATGCAGACACTTCAGTACATTCATCACTGCAATCGTCTGAGATATCCTGCCTGCAGACAGCCAGAGAGGCAGCCCACAACCTCCAGAGCTGTAGCTGTATTTTCCCCCAAAAGGCTTCATCTGACACCCTCCCACTACTAAATTAAGATTGACATCTTTAGCTTTCTTGTTGTGGAGATGGTTGCAGCATTTCAATCTGCCTGCATCCAGATGAAAGGAAAGTATCCCATATAGGGATTTTCTTGTCTTGCAGTAGATTTTGTAGTTTTCTGTAACAAAAAAAAAAAAAAAAAAACTATTTACTGCAGGAAACAAATTCCATAAATACATCTACTCTGCAACACTGACTAGTACAACGGAATTCTTCTCGTGTCTCCTTTTGACAAGGGAAAATGCCTGGAAGGGGTAAGGAGACAGGTTGGGTAAAGAACATAGAGATTACTGCAGCCAGCAGATATCACCTTTACCCATCTGCCATGCTGGATGGCCTACTATGCAGGAAGGTGCACACACAGAATCCCCAGTGGCCAAGGTAGTACAGCTGGGCATATCCTCATGGAATTTAAAGTTATCCCCAGTAAAGATGGATCCAGAAGCCTTGTTTCTGCAGACCACCTTTGCCCCCAAGGTGGCCAAATACTATTATTCAACTTGCAGCAGTTGGGCTTTCCTCAGCCACAAATTCCTTACACTCTTTATTATCAGACAACTTTCTTTGAGAAGAAGAGAACTCTCTCAAAAGCATGAGCATCTTGCCTTCTTTGCACTTTGGCAGCTTCTCTACTACCAGAGGACCAAATAACGATAAGCTGCCATGGGGGATGATGGTAAAAGGTATCTTAAAAGTTGTCCACAGACGGCCGCCTGAGCCAAGTGTGGTGTCAGATAGTAATACTTGACATGACAGCTCACACAGCTCCGTATGGATCATTGTGCATGAAATGAGTGGAAGGAGTGCTGACAGCTGGCCCCTGGGAAATCAGGTTACACTGTTGCTTTACACAGGGCAATTTGCTTAGCATCTCTAGGGTCTTGTCTACCAGGTCACAATGGAACTTTGTCATGTGCATCAGGTAGTTAATGGTCCTAATTGAAAAACTTGCTTGACATGAAACTTCATTTGCCAGATCAGTCCAACAGCCAAGATGAGGATGAACCGCTGAGCTCTTTCTTCAGAGGGCTCTTTAAAGGCTACAGCTACCACAATGGAATCGGCCAATAATGCCTTGTTCCAGTATGCATGATCCTTAGTATGCTGAAGAACCCTGTCTGGTTTCCTAGGAATGAGTTTTAGGTTAGGTATTCACCAAGCCCTCTACTACAGAATGCCTCTAGAACAAGTTCCTCTTCATGGTAAACAGGGTCAGAGTACCAACAGTCCCTATGATGCATAAGCCTGAGGATCTCCTCAGTACTGAGGTCATTATGAGGGGATGCTGGGGAGGTCTCCCCTTTAAAAAAAAAATCAATATCTTAGGTGAAGTGTACAGGGGAGTCCAGATGTTTCCTCTAGCATCTCCATTAGCACTTGGGGAACTGTATCATCCAAGTAGGAAGAAAAATCAATTGTAGATACCATTCTCTCTCTGTACAGGCCTTCAATCCATCTACCACTAAGGTGAAAAGGACAGGACCAAGGCATCTGCTCAAAAGGGCACTCTGGAGAAGGCAACATTGTTGACTCCTAGGTTATCTCCCAATCTCAAGGGCTGACCGTGCCATACCATGTCTCTCAGAAATCAGCATCAGTAAAAGCCTGACACAGAGTCAATAGCTCCAAAGACTTACGTTCTGGAGAGGTCAGTATCACTGTGATCCAAATCATTCATGATACCAAGACCAGCAGAGAAAGGTTTTATTGCAAAGGTCTTGAATGCCAGTCAACACTGGTTGCTGCTTCAAGAAACCAGGCTCTAGTAACTACAGTCACCAAAAGGCTCAGGGGCCAACTTCATCTGAGCAAAGTGGTAGGTCAATGTAGAAAGAGAAGTCCATGTCAACCTAGAAGTCTCAGCTCCAAAACCTACAGTACCAAAACAGGAGTCAGGAAAAAAGAAATGGATGAGAAGGGTCCTTTCCCTTGATAACAGAGGATGCCCAATTCAACCTCATCTTTGATCAGTGCCCTAACTATCCTATTCCAGTAGATATGTAGCGAGTCTTTAGAAAGACCTGGAGAAACTAAGGCAAATGAAGGGCATCTAGATTCAGAAAACTTTAAACTCTCATTTAGAAAATCTGCTTTCATATTTTCTGACGAGGGGGTCAGCTATAACAGATGCCTCTAAACAGGGAGACCCCTTGAGCAGAACCATGTTTGTCGGATTTCAACCTTTGTATATGTCGACAGGAGACATACAGAAGAATCCCCTGTCAATGTCCTTTGAAGCAAACACTTCAGTATCAGTTTTCTTCCTTCAGGCACACTAAAAAGAGGACATGTGCTTGAGGAGGTTCACTATGTTTGGTGCACTTTCTAAAAACCTGAAGTTTTATCCAATTGTACTCAGATTCAAGCCAAAATCAAGACAGTTCCAACAAACCATCACAACAGACACCCACAATCCAATCAGCAAACCAAAAGCATCAACAATAAGCTGAAAGGCAAAGTCAACTCCAACGGTAACCATATAAAATGGCAACTGAAGCAGAGAACTGCTAGTGCTCCACTGTCCATAAAAACAGCCTAACTTTCAAATAAAAAGGCTCAATATGACCACAAATCAGGAATTCACAAAAAATCTCAGAAAAAAGCAACAAAGACTATGAATAATCAGGTTGTAGGCCTTGGAGCTACCTAGAATGCAACATTTACAAGTGTCAAGACAGATCTCTGCAGAAAGGGATCTGAGGTGCATTATGGGAGCTAAAAAGAGCCATCTTGTTCCATAAACCTAGACCTTAACATGTATTACACAATTTGTGTCCAGCTACACAGTCTCTCAAGTCTATTCATGCTCATATCATCATCTAAGACAATGAACGTTGCCTATACTAGTGAGATTACTATAGGCTGCCTAATTTTATTCACGTCCTCCCCTGATGAACTCAATCTTGGCAATACAAAGGGTTTTGTTTCCAGACAGACCTAAAAACACTGGCATGATAATCCACTTCTCCAGTGATGTCAGCTGTGGTCCACAGCCAGTCTTTAGTGTTTTCCATTTACCTACAAAAGGCAGCCTCAGATCCTGCAGGGTGCCAATGCCACCTTAGTACCTTTATCAGTACCTACTGTCCAATGGTTTCTCCCCATTTTTACCATCCTGTTTTGTCAATTGCTCAAATCTATCAAACATGCAGACAATTCCAAAACACTTAATTCTGCCTCACACATTTGAATTCAACTTGGACATAAAAACAAGTTTTAATTATGTTCAAACCTGGCTTAAATATGCTAACTACTTGAAAAAAGTTAAAACAAAGTCATGATTTTCCATTCCATAATCCACAATACATTACTCTACTTAAATACTGTCTAAAATACAACTGTCCAGCACAAGTAATCAGTTCTATTAAACTTACTGGTGTCACTTTTAATCATCCAAGGTCTGATCTATGCTAAATCAGACAGCCTAAACAAATATTCCGAAACCCAACATTCTCTACGCAGCTAAGCAACAGAACTGAACCATTTATGATTATACAACACTGACTACAGCTGTAACATTTCAGTCTACTTTACGCTCCTTTTATACTTCCTAATCTACCCCCCTCAGGGCTCATCCCTAAGCCAAAGTTGCACAGGTTTGCTGTTGGATAGGCCATCAAGAAGCATTTTTTTTCTCTGAAATCCCTACACTGGTTTGAATGTACTTAGTACTTACAGGTTACCAAGATGACCTGCACACACAATTTAATTTCTAAATTAGCATCCGGCAATGCAATCAGGTCTATGAAGGAACTACACTTGCAAAACAGCAATTTATTTTCCACATTAGATACTTAATATTGTTATGCAGGAATTAGATGAAGACTTCATGATAGTGTGAAGAATCAGCATAGCCCAGCATCTCTCAATCAGCCAAAATGCTTTCAAACAACCTTCAAAAAAAAAAAAAGGATTCTTCAAGAACTTCTATTCAAGATGGTCCTGCAATTGCAAGCCTACTAAACATAACAGGACAACAGCTGTCTACAGATGTCTTCCCAAATATGCAACATAATCTTGAAGATTTAGGACTTTTGCTTGGAAATGTTTACATGGATATCTGTACAGCTCAAGTAGATGCCACTGAATTTTTCCTCAGGTAAACAGCAAATGCTGGAGTTGTGATGGGGAAGAAAGAGGCAACTGGGAACATATTTTCTGGGAGTGTAAGATTCCCTGCAGACTTTTCTATTAGAGATACTGGGTGAGCAAATTGGTGTATCTAGGGAAAGGATCTTTCTGAGCTATAATACAGGATCATAATTGCCTAGACATTGTAAGGCCTTGTTGAGTCTAATTATGGTGGCTGCCAAAAAAGCAATTACTAGAAAATGGAAGTCAAAGTCTAAACCAACTCTACTAGAACTAGTAGATATAGTAACAGAAAAAAAACTGGAATTGGAATCTTTAGAAAAGGTTAGGAGCAAATTACATAGAAAAAATGGGAATTGTGGGAATGATCTATATAGGGGAGGAATGAGGTTTAAAAGACGGCAGGATTTGAAAGAGCTATAATGCTTGACTGACAATGACTGGGTAGATTATAAGTGATGCATAATGTTTGCAACTAAAATTATCTCAATATGGTTTGTGATGTATAATGCTTGCAATATTATGTCAATATAATTTGTTTTCATTTAAATAAATGTATGACTGCCTATGTCATAAGTGATAATTTAATAAATGTTTCCTAATTAAAAAAAATAGTTCTCTACCGCTGTCATTTCTACACATCATCTGAACCTTTACTGCTAAGACAACTGAACTGCATTAGTGACATTTCTACTTCAAGATATAAATGTGTGCTGCATGCTCCTAACAAATATATTTTAATGTTACTACTGTTATCTAAACTGCTCATTGTCGCCTTTTGCCAATGTTAAATCATGTTTTCCTTAGACATTACTGTTTCAAATATCTTTAACTGTTGTGTTATAATCTCCATTTTCTTAATGAAGTGTCTGCTGCACTCTTGCTGAAGAATGGTCCATCTAGGCCTTGGCTGAAAAATGGGTTATGCCTAGTTAGATTTTCCCAGTTAAAATGTCTCCCTTGTCTTTAGTGTGGGCCCAAACCACACTCCCATCTTCTCATGACAAGAGGTTAGAGTGGCTGAAGTCCAGCTTTTATGTCTTTAAGAACCTCCAGTACCCCAGGCTGTCAAACCAATTGTTTGCAGAACAAAGCCACCATAACTGCATAAGTGGACTAAATGGATTTTTGCTTCAAACAAGGTTATGCCTATGTTCAAGCATTTACTTATCTTAAAACATTTTAATATCTGCAATTACTTACAAATCCTGTGCAGACTGCACAGCCCATAGGTAACAGCAGCTCCGAGGGTCATTCTCTGGCTCCTGAAAAATGACCGCATAAATAGGTACTCTGCCTCCTTCTAACTGACAGTGGTATCTGTGTCAAAAACAAATACAAAATTTATAAAAACTTACTTTGTTTCAGCCATGGTTTTCACATTCATATTTTATGCATACAAATATCAAACATGTCACTCACAATCTGTTACAAGAAAAACTTAACTTACAACTAAGTATTCATCAAATGGACATTTTTTTGGTCATTTTCAGCTGAAAGACCTAGGAAACTGCACTGTAAACTCAAGATCAAGAAGTGCAAGGCACTAAATATAGATGAAAACATTTTTGCTTTCTAAAAAAGACAACCAGACGGGAGTGAAATAATGGAACCACGGATATGTCTTTAGACAAGAACAGTGCAATGATATGATTCACAAGAAATTAAGATGGACAATTCTGAGGAAAGAAAGCATTAGGACTTATGAAATACCATTGCCAGCTGTGACAGTAAAAGAAATGCACAATAAAAACTCAACACTAGATGAAGGCATTCAAGGTGCCTCCTGCTTGAAAAAGCCCAGAACAGAAGCACCGTCTCTGTGGCGCAATCGGTTAGCGCGTTCAGCTGTTAACCGGAAGGTTGGTAGTTCAAGCCCACCCAGGGACGCTGCTTCTTGAGCTGAAATAGCTCAGTTGGGAGAGTGTTAGACTGAAGATCTAAAGGTCCCTGGTTCAATCCCGGGTTTCGGCATGGAAACCTTTAGGGGTTGGGAGGGTGGCCTAATGGTTAAGGTGTTTGTCTTACAAACACAAGGTGCAGGGTTTGAGTCTCACAAGAGATAATTGGCTAGGCTTAAAAATAGCTCACAAGGGCAACTAGCTTAGTACTAACCTATGAACCACTGACAGCTAAGCTGTGACTGTGTTGTTCAAGTAATTTTTTTTTTTCACCAAAAGGTAAGTGAATTTCAACTTGGGATTGCATATTTGTGACACTTAAAGTCACTTATAGTACAGTTGTGTACCTACCATAAATGTAGATGTTCGAGTGTATTCACTGTTGCAGTCATTACACTTGGGTTATCCTGCTGGCAGGCGACCCGCAGTCGGCCCGAGTTCCAAAGTCTTGGTCCGGCGTCGGTTGCTGTTGCATCTTCCCTGATGTCAGTACATCAGGGGTCTAAAAGTTGCAACAGAAGCCATTTTCTTCAGTTTTTCTTGGCCCAGATGTTTGGTGCCCCCAAGTTAGGAAGGCTGGAAAGATAAAATTATGCCAAAAAACATGCATATATTACTATAAACATTTCCTTCATCTACAAGCAAATACACCACATAGGTTGTATAGAGTTGAGAAGTACAGAAAAGTCCCAACAATGAAAAGGGGGATGGTGGGTGGGTAACCTGAACAACAGTGAATACACTCAAACATCTACAATTATGGTAGGTACACAACTGTACTATGTTCATCGTCTTTCACTGTTGCAGTCATTACACTTTGGTAGAATCCCAAAGCTGAGGTTGGGTGGCTGGGTCTAAAATTGGATTTGGGGAGGCTACCAGGCCCTGCAGAACTGCAGTGGCAAAGCCTGCTCTGGATTTAGAGTAGAGAGGTAAGTGGTAGTGCTTGGTGAAAGTGTGCACTGAGCTCCAGGTTGCAGTTTCTAAAATGTCTTTGGTTGCTACTCCTCTGAGGAAAGCTGCTGAAGTGGCTGCTGCTCTGGTAGAATGAGGCCTAATGCCTTTAAGCACAGATTTGCCATGTTGTGCATAACAGAAGCGGATGCAGTGTCCTATCCATTTTGAAATGGTCTGCTTTGTAATAGGCTTTCCTTGTGATCCTGCAGCATAGGCTACAAACAGTTGCTTAGTTTTTCTGAAAGCTTTTGTTTTGTCCAAGTAGAATCGTAGCGGTCTGTGTATATCCAAAGAGTGCAGACGTCTTTCCCCTTTATTCTGGGGATTTGGGTAGAAAGTAGATAAATGAATGGTTTGATTCAAGGCCACACTGGAGACCACTTTTGGCATGAATGTTGGGTTTGTCCTAAGAGAGACCCTGTCCTGATGAAAAATGATACAAGGTTCCACAGCCATTAATGCCTGTAACTCTTGAGAATCTTCTTGCTGAAGTTATTGCTAGGAGCAGAGCAGTTTGCCATGATAAAAATTTTAGATCAGCTGTGCTGGCTGGTTCAAAAGGATGCAGTGTGAGTTTTCCTACAACAAAATTGAGATCCCAAGTTGGTACTGGTGCTCTCTCCTTGGGGGTATTATATTTTTTGCCCCTCTGAGGTACTGTAATAGTAGAGGATGTGAAAAAATAGGAGGTTCCGTATTGTAATGAGCTGAAATGGCAGAGGCATGGATTTTAATTGATGAAAAAGATAGGCCTTTGTCCAGCATCTCAGTTAGGTATTGTAAAATCTGAGGTACATTAGGGACAAGTGGTTCGAGCCCTTGTGCCTGGTTCCAAGCACAGAATCTCTTCCATTTTTCTGCATAAGATTTCCTAGTGCTGGGCTTCCAGGCTTCTAAAATGACATCCATAACCGCTTTAGAAAGAGGTGCAGTCTGAGTGGCTAAATTATCTGCCATGCTGCCAGATTTAAGGTTCTGAGTTGACTGCAGTATCTGATTGTTTTATTGTGTCAGGAGATGAGGAATTTGAGGTAGAGGCCAAGCTGGGCCTTGAGACAAATTCTTTAAGATTGGGTACCACTGCTGGTGTGGCCAGTCTGGGGCAATCAGGATCATTTTTGGCCTTTCTTGTCTGACTTTTAGGAGTACCTTGGTAAGGAGAGGCATTGGTGGGAAGGCATAGACTGTCAGGCCCTTCCACCTGAATGATAGAGCATCCACTTTCCATGCTTGAGAGTGATAAATTCTTGTGCAGAATTTCTGTATTTGGTAATTGTGAGGGGAGGCAAAAAGATCTATGTCTGGGCGTCCCCATTTCCTCGTTATCATGCTGAACACCTGTGGATTTAGTTTCCATTCGTGAGGATCCATGACATTTCTGCTTAGTTCGTCTGCCAGTGTATTTTTTGTTCCTGGCAGGAATTGCGCTTGCAGATGTACTTGATAGGTCAGTGCTGTGTTCCACAAAGTCACGGCTTGCCTGCATAGGGGGGTAGGAATGTGTGCCTCCTTGCTTGTTTATGTACCACATAACTGTGGTATTGTCCGTCTTTATTAATAGTTGTCCTGGATGTAGTAGGTCCTTGAAAGCTGTCAGGGCATTCTGTACAGCTAGCATCTCTTTCTGATTGATGTGAAGATGCATTTGTTCCTTGGGCCACGTGCCCTGAATACATTTTCCTGCCATATGTGCCCCCCCAGGCATAATCCGATGCATCCGTTGTTATTGTCTGCCTGGCTGTGGGAAAAGTGAAAGGCTGTCCTTTGTTGTGGTGACAGGCCTGGGCCCACCATTAAAACTCCTGTTGTAGGCAGGGAATTAAAGTTACGATTGTCTCCAGGCTGTGACAATGCTAAGTCCGAACACTTTTTAGATACCATTGTAGTTTCCTCATATGCAGTTTTGCATATGGAATTAGTAGAATGCAGGATGCCATGAAGCCAGGGGCCTGCATAATTTTTCTTGCAGGGAGTTGGGTCTTTGTTGCCATCATTTGAAAGTAATGAGTCAGTTGTCTGTTTGTCTGGCGTGAGATAAGCCATCTGGGCAGTTGTATTTAAGATTGCACCCAGGAATATTATCTCTTGAGAGGGCACTAGTTTTGATTTCTTTTCGTTTACTGTGTACCCTAGGCAAAGTAGAAATCTTTTTACAAATGCCAGATGCTTTAAAAGAATGTCCTTTCTCTCTGCTTGAATAAGGCAGTTGTCCAAGTAGGGATAAATTTGAATTCCTTTTTGTCTGCAAAATGCAATTACTGGTGCCAGGCACTTTGTGAAGACCCTGGGCGCAGTAGATAAGCCAAAGGGCAGTGCAGAGAATTGGCAATGCATTGAGCCTGCTATGAGTCTGAGGTATCTAATGCAAGATTGTCTGATTGGGACATGCAGGTATGCCTCCTTGAGGTCCAAACTAACTAGCCAAGCCTTCTTGCCCAACATGGGCAGAAGTTGATGTAGTGTTAACATTCTGAATTTTGGAACTTCCAGGAAAGTATTTAGGATTGACAGGTCCAGTATTGGTCTCCAGGCATTGTCCTTTCTGGGTACTAAGAAAAGTCTTGAGTAAACTCCTTGTCCTTGCTGTGGAACTTTTTAAATTGCTCCCATGTCAATAAGAGCAGCAATTTGTTTTTGTGCCTCTGCCCATTGGTTTTGTGGCAGGTGTGGCATACCTTTTGGTTTTGGAAGCATGTGGAAGTGGAACCTGTAACGCTGAGAAACAATATTCAGCACCCAATTTGTCCTGGGTGATCATGTGCCAATTTTTTGAGAAAAGTGTTAGCTTCCCCCCTAGGGGTGCTGTCAAAAGGTAAGTGCTTGGCATTTGCAGAGGGAAGTCATTGGAACTGTTTCCTATAAAGTTGTGATTTGTCTTCCCCTCCTTTGAGGGCTGAAGCACCCCATTGTTTAGGTCGGTAGGAGCCTTGGGGCTGAGATCTGCCTCTTGGGCGTCTGTATTTGCCTCTTTGTGGCCTGTCTGACACTGGAAAGGACCAATTTTTTGAAGGCCAGTTTCTGCTAAATCTAGTTGGTTGAACCTGTAAGAAATCTTTCACTGTCTGCATTGACTTTGCTTTATCCTCCATTTTTTTAACACCTCTTCTGTCTTAACACCAAACAAAGTATCATGCTGTAATGGAGCATCCAATAATTTTACTTTAACATGGTCAGGTAAACTTTGTTCTTTCAACCAAGCATGCCTTCAAATAACAGAGCCTATAACTGCGGCTCTACAAGAAGCCTCTAATGAATCAAAACCACATTGCAGAGTATGCTTTCCCACTTGTTCAACTGCATGCAGTAAATCCTGCATTTCCTTACTGTCAGGACCTTCTGTATTTGAAACCATTTTCTGTTTTAACAATGACATGAGGTACTGTTGGTATTTAAGCATGTGAAACTGACAGTTTAAAGCTCTTATAGCTAAAGTAGCAGAAGTGTAAACTTTTCCCCCCATCTGTCCAGAGCTCTGGAATCCCTATCCGAGCGGACAGGATTTTTAGCAGTGGAAGCCTTAACCCCCCCCCCCCCTTTGGACCCTGAGAAATTGTTTCTGGGTCTGCAGCGGGGGTTTTGTAAAGAAATTTATGAGAGTCAGGGACTCTGTAGCACCTGTCTAGCTTGACTGGTGCAGGGGGTAAAGAATCAGGAGACAGACTGGATTCAGAAAAAACATCATCAACAATATCAAGCACAGGGGGGGGGGAATAGCTAGGGGCCTGTGCTGAGGCAATAAAAGGAAGTCTCGGAGCCTTTTCTTGGATTCAGAATAATCCTGGCTCTCCCAATGGAAATGCTCCCTCATGGTGTGCAGGGTTTCCCCAAAGGAATAATCCTCAGGCGGAGAGGCTGAAGGTATGGACTCTTCTGCATCAGAGTCCTCCTAGGGAGGGAGAGAATATCCCTGACCAGAAGAGGAGTCAGAGGAAATAGAAACCTGGTCAGAGGAATCATAATCAGTGTCTTGCCTAGACCTTTTATCAGGAGGGGAATGGGAACCCCCTGATTAAAGTAATTAGGTCTTCGGCCATTTTAAGCATCTGTTTCTTAGGCATGGATGACTGTTCTGGAGAATGTTGTACTTGTTTCCTTGTCTTTAATGGTGTTTTTGACTTTGCCTTTGCTGCTGTAGTGGGCTTAATTGTAAGCTGTGAAGGTCTGAAAACACCCTCAGAAGCCAATGCCTGCTCAGCAGCTCCGGACCCATCTGAGGGAATAGTTTCCATAGGCCCAATACCTTGAGTATCCACAGGCCTCGGTGTCACCACGTGGCTGTCAGTTACGGCCTGTGGCTCTGAGGTAGCGGGTGTCAGGGGTTGCGAAAGCACCTCACTGTGAACCAGCGACTGGCCTAGAAGAGGCTTTGTCTGTTTTGGACCTTGGATGCCTGTCATTTTCTTTGTCTTTGCGGTTTTTTATAAATTCCGGTCATCGGTTGTTCCGACGGCATTATGTTATTAAACCTTCGGCCAAAGTAATGTAGATAAAATCAAACCGACGTTTAATAGTGCATTTATTGAATCTAGCACAAAACCGACTAGTGACGTCGTGGTCAGGACCTAGGCAAGGAATACAGTAAGAGTGAAAGTCCTTATGAGGTATTTGCTTCCCACAAGAAATACAATTATTAACTTTTACTGACATCGGTTTGGAGCAAGAAAACGTTTCCCCAACGGGGTACTTAGCTTCATTGAAGACTTCGGTTCTGAAACTCAATTTTGAAAATCTCAGGAGTCGGCCGACCAGCACTTGCTAACTGCTTTTGCTTCGGGCACTGCGCGGCAAGAAAGACTAAAGAAAATGGCGTTGGTTGCAACTTTTATACCCCTGACGCACTGACGTCAGGGAAGATGCGACAGCAACAGACGCCGGACCAAGACTTTGGAACTCGGGCCGACTGCAGGTCACCTGCCAGCAGCATAACCCAAGTGTAATGACTGCAACAGTGAAACACGATCAACATCTACCTTTACACTTATTTCTGCATTTCAAGCAATTTTACTCTCTCTCAAATTAAAGTCGAGTGCCAGGGATTTCTGCCTTGTCTGGTGCCATAGCTCGATTCACAGTAGTGGGAGTATAGTGATTTTGCTGCAGGAGCTGTGCTACATTACAACAGTTTTTCATGTACAGTAAACTTGGGAGGCATTATTTTCTGCTTGCTAGTGCTTACACAGGCTGCACTTACTATTCTGAAACAATTGTTACTGCTCTGTTTCTGTTGCACTATGTTTGCCTTTTGTGCTTTCTGTTTGCTACAGTTGCTACAGGTTTCCCTGCCCATGCAAAAATACCTACAGTAGCTTGAAATTCTAGACCATCTAGGACCACAAACTCGTTTCTGTCATCCCTGACCAATGACCCCTACAACACCCAATGGATTGGGAACTGGGTCATAGATAGGAAACAGTCATGACAGGGCTTGCCACCTCAGAGACCTGTCACAAGCAAGTTCCCACAGGGCCTGTTCTTGGGCCACTCATTTGATATTTACATCTCAGAAGTCAGTTCAAACCTCAAGGTCTATGGCTGACCAAGTATGAAGACTACTGCAAGCTGGGTGCAGTCAATAAATCTCCCAAGGCCTCAGCAATCCTACAGCATGGCTTGACACCACTTATTTTTTGGGACAGTGTCATGGACTAAAACTAAATGCCAAAAAGTGCATTACTGTGCCCTTTGGAAAATCTGCTAGCCCAGGGAATTATCACATTAACATTTCCCTACAAGTAGACCCAGAAGTCAGGGATTTGGGCATTTGCACTGATTGCGACCTACCTTTCAACCATGTCCACTGTTGTGAGAAAAGCCTTTCTATACTGCACAGACTGCAAATAAAGTGAGAGCATCTAGGTTTAAAGAAGTCAATGTTTCATTTACTCAGCTCTCATTAGGCCCACCAGAAAGTACTGACCTTTTGGTATGAATCAGTCCAGGTACTTGCAACAACTGCAGAGTCCACAAAGGTTGCTTAGAAAAGTACAGTTTTGTACCTACCATAAATGTAGATGTTCGAGTGTATACACTGCTGCAGTCATTACACTTGGGTTATCCTGCCATCAGGCGGTTCCCCAGTCGGCCCGAGTTCCAAAGTCTTGGTCCAGCGTCGGTTGCTGTCGCCTCTTCGATGACATTAGTGCAACAGGGGTATATAAGATGCAGCCAACACCATTTTCTTCAGTTTTTCTTGCCCCAGATGTCAGGTGCCCCCAAATGGGTAGGCAATTCAAATTGCTAATAAAACATAGATAGGAAAAACAAAACAACTTTTAGTTACCAGCAAATACTCCCCATAGGTAGCAAAGGGTAGAAGATATAGGTACATACCAGCAAGTAAGAGGGGAAGGAGGGAGGGTAACCTGGACTGCAGCAGTGTATACACCCTAACATCTACATTTATAGTAGGTACAAAACTGTACTATGTTCATGTTACACTGTTGCAGTCCTTACACTTGGGTAGAATCCCAAAGCTGAGGTAGGGTGGCTGGTTCTATAAGGCATTAGGTGTGGCTACAAGGCCCTGCAGCACAGCAGTGGCGAAGCCAGCTCTGGATTTAAGAGTATACAGGCAGATGGTAATGCTTGGTGAAGGTATGCACAGAACTCCATGTTGCTGCTTCCAAAATATCCTTGGTAGGCACTCCTCTGAGGTAGGCAGTTAAAGTGGTTGTTGCCCTGGTGGAGTGAGATCTAATGCTGCTAGGTATAGATTTCCCATGGTGAGTGTACCAGAAACGTATGTAATGTCCTATCCATTTTGAAATGGTCTGTTTTGAAATGGCTTTTCCTTGTGCTCCTGCAGCATATGCTACCAGTAATTGCTCAGATTTTCTGAAAGCTTTGGTTTTGTCCAAGTAGAAGCGTAACTGCCTGTGAATGTCCAAAGAATGCAGTAGTCTCCCCCCTTTATTCTGTGGTTTTGGATAAAAAGTTGGCAAGTGAATAGTTTGGTTTAAAGCCACACTTGAAACCACCTTTGGCATAAATGTAGGGTTAGTTCTTAAGGACACCCTGTCCTGGTGGAAAATGAGGAAAGGTTCCACTGCCATTAGTACCTGTAATTCTGAAACTCTTCGAGCTGATGTTATTGCCAGGAGTAGAGCAGTCTTCCAAGAAATATATAATTCTGCTGTGTTAGCTGGCTCAAAGGGAGGTAAAGTTAATTTTTCCAAAACAAAGTTGAGGTCCCAAGTTGAAGTAGGTGCTCTACGGAGCGGTCTTATGTTTTTAGCCCCTCTGAGGTACTGTTTTAGCAAAGGATTAGAGAAAATTGGTGGATCCGTGTTGTAATGAGCAGAGATGGCAGAGGCGTGGATTTTGATGGATGAAAAAGAGAGTCCTTTGTCCAGCACCTCAGTTAAATATTGTAGAATCTGAGGAATGTTTGGGACAAGAGGGTCAAGGCTGTGAGCCTGGTTCCAGGCACAGAATCTCTTCCATTTATTCGAATAGGCTTCCTGGTACTAGGCCTTCTGGCCTCCAGAATGACATCCATAACAGCTTTGGAGAGAGACATTGCTTGCTTGACTAAGGAATTTTCCATGCAGCTAGGTTTAAGGTCTTTAGCTGACTGTGAAGTATCTGATTGTTGTGCTGAGTCAGCAGATGTGGGATTTGAGGCAATATCCAGGGTGGTTCTTATGCTAAATTCTTTAAGATTGGGTACCAGTGCAGGCGTGGCCAGTCTGGAGCAATCAGGATCATTTTTGGCTCTTCTTGCCTGGCTTATATGAGAACCTTTGGAAGGAGAGGTAGTGGAGGGAAAGTGTATACTTGTAGGTTTTTCCAGCTGAATGAGAGAGCATCCACTTTCCATGCTTGTGGATGGTAACTCCTTGTGCAGAATTTCTGTAGCTGGCAGTTTATTGGGGAGGCAAACAGATCTATGTTCGGGCACCACCATTTCTGTGTTATCATTCTGAATATTTGTGGATTCAATTCCCATTCAAGGGGGTCCATGATGTTTCTGCTTAAGTCGTCTGCCAGTGGGTTTTTCTCTCCTGGCAGGAATTGTGCTTGTAGATGAACTGGATAGTTTAGAGCTGTGTTCCACAAGGTCATGGCATGTCTGCAGAGGGGGTAGGAGTGAGTGCCCCCTTGCTTATGTACCACATAACTGTGGTGTTGTCTGTCTTTAGTAATAGTTGTCCTGGATGCAGCAGGTCCTTGAATGCTATAAGGACATTTTGTACAGCTAACATCTCTGATTGATGTGAAGATGCCTTTGTTCTGTGGGCCACTTGCCCTGAATACATTTTCCTGCCATGTGTGCTCCCCAAATGTAATCCGATGCATCTGTTGTCAGTGTTTGCCTGGCTGTGGGTTGAGTAAAAGGCTGTCCCCTTGTTGAGGTGACCAGCTTGAGCCCACCATCAAAACTCCTGTTGAAGGCAAGGAATTAGTGGTAGAACGGTTTCCAAACTGACGGTGTTGAGACCATACACTCTTTAGGTACCATTGTAGTTTCCTCATATGCAAGTCTAGCATATGGAATTAGTAGTATGGAAGATGCCATGTAACCCAAGGCCTGCAGAATTTTTCTTGCAGGGAGTTGGGGTTTTGTTGCCATCAATTGAAAGTATTGAGTCAGTTGTCCTTGCTTGTCTGGCGTGAGATAAGCCATCTGGGCCATTGTGTTCAAGCTGGCACCCAAGAATATTATCTCTTGTGAGGGCACTACTTTTGATTTCTTTTCATTTACTGTGTATCCCAGGCAACTTAATAACTTTTTTACAAATGCCAGATGCTCTACAAGAATGTCCTTGCTCTCTGCTTGAATCAGGCAGTCGTCCAGGTATGGATAAATTTGAATTCCTTTCTGTCTGCAAAATGCAATTACTGGTGTCAGGCACTTTGTGAAGACCCTGGGCGCAGTAGATAAGCCAAAGGGCAGTGCAGAGAATTGATAGTGCATTGAACCTGCTATGAATCTGAGATATCTTCTGCAGTTTTGTCCGACAGGGGCATGCAGGTATGCCTCCTTGAGGTCCAAGGTCACGAGCCAAGCTTTCTTGCCCAGCATGGGAAGAAGCTGCTGTAGTGTCAACATTTTGAATTTCAGAACATCCAGGTAAGTGTTTAGAGAAGAAAGATCCAGAATGGGCCTCCAGGCTTTGTCTTTTCTGGGAACCAGAAAGAGTCTTGAATAAAATCCTTGTCCTTGCTCTTGTGGTGGTACTTCTTGAATAGCTCATTTCCATGAGTGCTGTAATTTATTTTTGAGCCTCTGCCCATTGATTTGGTGGCAAATTTGGCATTCCTTTTAACCTTGGCAGAGTGTAAAAGTGGAACCTGTAACCTTGAGATACAATGTTGAGAACCCATTTGCTTTTGGTGATCCAATGCCAATTGTGATAGAAAAGTGCCAGTTTTCCTCCCAAGGGGGATGCCAAGAGAGAGTTGTTTGGCAGCTGTAATGGGAAGTCATTGAGGCTGCTTTTTATATGGTTGAGGCCTGTCTTCCCCTTCTTTCTGGACTGGTGCACCCCACTGTCGAGGCCTGTAAGGTCCTTGTGGTTGACCTCTACCTCTTGGATGTCTGTATTTGCCTCTTTGAGGTCTGCCTGTAACAGGAAAGGACCAATTCTTTGTTGGCCAATTTCTGCTAAATCTTGGTGGCTGAATTTGTAAGAAATCCTTTACCGTTTGCATAGATTTTGCCTTGTCCTCCATTTTCTTTAATACCTCTGCTGCCTCAACTCCAAATAACACATCCTGCTGCAAAGGTGCATCCAATAATTTTGCTTTAACATGATCTGGTAACGCATGTTCTTTTAACCAAGCATGCCTTCTAATGACAGAAGCCTGTAACTGCTACTCTACAGAAGGCCTCAAGAATCAAAAAGTACAGTTTTGTACCTACCATAAATGTAGATGTCCGATAGGTATGCATCTGCAGTCATCACATATGGGTTGTCCTGCCTCAGGCAGCCCTTCGGTCGGCCGGATTCCAAAGTCTGGGTCCGGCGTCGGCTGATGTCGCACTTTCCCCGACGTCAGAGCGCCTGGGGAATAAAAGCATCAGCCGACGCCATCTTCCTCAGTTTTTCTTTCCCCAGATGCCAGGTGTCCTCTAAGGAAGGCTAAATTTGGAGAGATGCATTTAAAAATCCAAACATGCACAATAATATAAAAACAAATACACCATAATAGATCACCCCAGCTATCTATAAGAGGGGTAAGTATCCAAGAAATACCACAGAGGGGAAGGAGGGAGGGTAAACCTGACTGCAGATGCATACCTATCGGACATCTACATTTATGGTAGGTACAAAACTGTACTATGTCCTTCAAGGATGCATCTGCAGTCATCACATATGGGTAGAATACCATAGCCAATCTGGGGGGTGGAGGAACTATGTAAAGGATGGCGTAGCTAAAATGCCCTGCAGGACTGCCGTAGCAAAGCCTGCTCTGGATCTGGAATATAAAGGTAAATTGTAATGTTTGGCAAATGTATGCACGGAGCTCCATGTAGCAGCTTCTAAAATGTCCTTGGTAGCCACCCCTCTTAAGAAGGCTGTGGAGGTGGCTGTGGCTCTCGTGGAATGAGGTCTAATGTTAGCTGGCACAGTTTTTCCATGAAAGGAGTAACAAAAACGAATGCAATTCCCTATCCATTTTGAAATTGTCTGTTTGGAAATTGTTTTTCCTTGTGTACCAGCAGCATATGCTACCAACAGCTGGTCAGTTTTTCTGTAACCTTTAGTTCTGTCCAAGAAGTAGCGCAACTGTCTGTGTATGTCCAGGGTGTGCAGAAGTTTCTCCCCTTTGTTTTGTGGATTTGGAAAGAAGGTAGGCAAGTGAATAGCTTGATTTAATGAAACCCTGGATATCACCTTTGGCATAAATGTAGGATTGGTTCTCAGTGAAACTCTGTCCTGATGAAAAATAAGAAATGGCTGCACTGCCATAAGGGCCTGTAACTCAGATACTCTTCTTGCTGAGGTTATGGCCAGAAGGAAAGCAGTCTTCCAAGACAGGAACTGTAGTTCTGCAGATGCTGCTGGTTCAAAGGGAGGCAGTGTTAGTTTTTCCAACACGAAGTTAAGGTCCCAATTAGGCAGAGGTGGTTTCCTTGGAGGATTGATGTTTTTGATTCCTCTTAGAAACTGTCTTAGGAGAGGATGAGAGAAGACAGGTGGATCAGTATTGTACTCTGCTGAAATTGCTGAAGCATGAATTTTAATGGAAGTGTAAGACAGACCCTTGTGGAACATTTCTGCCAAGTATTCCAGGATATGTGCCATGTTCATCACTGTCGCATCTAGGCCCTTTGTGGTGTTCCAAATGTGAAATCTTTTCCATTTTGCTGAATATGCCTTTCTTGTGGAAGGCCGGCGAGCTTCCATAATAATATCCTTCACTCTCTGGGATAGCTTGTCCTGAGGAGGAGTCGAGGTATTTTCCAGGCTGTTAGTTGCAAGGTTTTCAGGTTGGAATGCAGAGTTTTGTAATTGTGCTTTGTCAGTAGAAGTGGCCATAGAGGAAGAGGCCATGGTTTTGTGCGTGACATGCTCTTTAACAGTGGGTACCAGTGCTGTCTTGGCCAGTCCAGAGCTATCAGAATCACTTTTGGCTGCTCTGTCCTGATCTTCAGTAAAACCTTGGTCATTAATGGGAGAGGTGGAAATGCATACACTGTTATAGAGTTCTCCAGCTGAAAGAGAGGGCGTCCACTTTCCATGCTTGTGGGTGGTATGTCCTTGAGCAGAATTTCTTCAGTTGATGATTGTGGGGGGAGGCAAAAAGATGCAAGTCCGGCCTCCCCCATGATTGTGTTATCTGTAGAAAGATGTCTGGGTGCAGCATCCATTCGTGTGCATCCATGATATTTCTGCTTAAGCTGTCCGCCAGTATATTGTCTTTCCCTGGCACAAACTGGGATTGTAGCTGTATATTGAGTTTCAAGGAAAGTTCCCATAGATTCATTGCCAGCCTGCAAAGAGGATAGGAATGGGTGCCTCCTTGCTTGTTTATGTACCACATAACCGTGGTGTTGTCTGTCCTTATTAGCAGATGGCCATGATGCAGAAAGGGTTTGAAGGCTTCGACTGCATGTATCACTGCCAGCATTTCCTTTTGGTTTATGTGCATGCGTAGCTCGTTTCGTGACCATAGACCTTGAATGCATCTGCCCTCCATGTGCACTCCCCATACGTGGTCTGAAGCGTCTGTTGTAATGGTTTGGCTGGCTATTGGTTTGCTGAAAGGCAGACCCCTGTTTGACTGGCTTGCTTGAGCCCACCACAGAAATTCCTTTTGAAGGCATGGAATGAGTGGCATCAAAGTTTCCAGGCTGTGACTGTGCTGAGTCCATAAACTCCTTAGGTACCATTGTAGTTTCCTCATATGTAGTCTTGCTTGTGGAATCAGAAGGATGCAAGAAGCCATGTAACCCAGGGCCTGCAGGATTTTCCTTGCAGTCAGCTGGGTTCGTCTTGTCAGATTTTTGAAGTAATCTGGTAGCTGACTGTTTTTCTTCTGTGAGGAAGGCCATTTGGGTGTTTGTATCTAGATCTGCACCCAGAAAGGTTGTTCTTTGGGATGGAACAAGTCTTGATTTGTGAAAGTGGACTGTATATCCCAAGGCCTGAAGTAGGTGGATGGCATAATTCAAGTGTTTTACCAAAGTTTGTTGGCTGTCTGCTTGTATAAGGCAGTCGTCCAGATATGGGTATATTTGAATCCCCTGAAGTCTGCAGTGTGCAATTACTGATGCCAGGCATTTCGTGAATACTCTGGGCGCAGTAGATAAGCCAAAGGGCAATGCTGAGAATTGATAATGCTCTGACCCTGCAGGAAGTCTGAGGTGTCTTCTGCAACTTTGTCTGATAGGGACATGCAGGTATGCCTCCTTGAGGTCTAGAGTTACCAGCCAAGACCCCTTGCCCAGCATGGGAAAGAGCTGCTGTAGAGTCAGCATTTTGAACTTTGGCACAATGAGATAAGTATTCAGTGCGGACAAGTCGATAATAGGCCTCCATTGTTTTTCTTTTCTTGGAACAAGGAATAGTCTGGAATAAAATCCTTGGCCTTGTTCTGAGAGAGGAACCTTTTCTATAGCTTTCATTTGCATTAAGCTGGAAATTTGTTTCAAAGCATCTGCCCTTTGATTCAGTGGCAGGTCTGGCATGCCCTTTCTTTTTGGTAATGTGTGGAAAAGTACAGTTTTGTACCTACCATAAATGTAGATGTCCGATAGGAATGCATCTGCAGTCCTTACAAATGGGTTGTCCTGTCGCCAGGCAGCCCTTCGGTCGGCCGGATTCCAAAGTCTGGGTCTGGCTTCGGCTGGTGTCGCACTTCACCCGACGTCATAGCTGCAGTTTTTCGGGTATAAAGGCATCAGCCGACACCATCTTCCTCAGTGTTTCTTGCCCCAGATGCCAGGTGCCCTCTTTGATGGCTAAATTTGGATAAATGCCAATGTTTCCAAATAGTAGAGAGCAAACACATAAAATAAGCATGTATGTACATATATACAAACAAATACACCATAATAGATCCCCCCCAAGCTAGCTGAAGGATGGCACATACCCTAGGAGTACCACAGAGGGGAAGGTGGGTGGGTAATCCTGACTGCAGATGCATTCCTATCTGACATCTACATTTATGGTAGGTACAAAACTGTACTATGTCCTTCAAGGATGCATCTGCAGTCCTTACAAATGGGTAGAATACCATAGCTAAACTAGGGGAGGAGGAAAAAAGTAAAGATTATGGTGTAGTTAGGATCCCTTGCAAAACAGCAGTGGCAAAACCTGCTCGGGATCTAGAGTATAAAGGTAAATTGTAATGCTTGGCAAATGTATGCACGGAGGTCCAAGTAGCAGCCTCTATAATGTCCTTGGTAGCAACTCCTCGTAAGAAAGCTGTGGTAGTGGCTGTAGCCCTTGTGGAGTGAGGCCTGATGTTCTCTGGAGTTTTCTTTCCGTGGTAGGAGTAACAAAATCTAATGCAATTTCCTATCCATTTGGAGATTGTCTGTTTTGAAATAGATTTTCCTTCCTTTCCTGCTGCATATGCTACCAGAAGCTGGTCAGTTTTTCTATTGGACTTGGTCCTGTCCAGGTAGTAGCGTAATTGCCTACGTACATCCAAGGTATGCAACAGTCTTTCTCCCCTGTTCTGTGGGTTGGGGAAGAATGTAGGTAGGTGGATAGCCTGATTGAAAGACACTCTGGATACCACCTTAGGCATAAATGTGGGATTTGTTCTCATGGACACTCTTATCTTGATGGAAGATCAGGAAGGGTTGCACTGCCATTAATGCCTGTAGTTCAGAGACCCTTCTTGCTGAGGTGATTGCCAGTAGGAAAGCAGTCTTCCAGGATAAGTATTGTAACTCTGCTGTTGCTGCTGGTTCGAAATGGGGACGTGTCAATTTCTCCAACACAAAGTTCAAGTCCCATGCTGGCAATGGTGGTTTCCTGGGAGGTTTTACATTTTTAATTCCTCTCAGAAACTGTCTGAGCAGAGGATGAGAGAAGACAGGAGGATCCAAGCTGTATTCTACTGAAATAGCTGATGCATGTATCTTGATGGAAGAATAGGACAGGCCTGCATGGAAGAGCTCTGCCAAGTACTCCAGTATGTTGGCTATGTTTACTAGCGCCACATCTCCTTTTGCAGTACTCCAAATGAGGTATCGTTTCCATTTTGCTGCATAATTCTTTCTTGTTGAAGGTCTACGAGCCTCAAGGATTATGTCTTTAACCCTTTGGGATAAATCTGGGTTAATTGCCCTTATGTAATGTTCCAGGCAGTTAGCTGCAGAGTTTTCAGGTTTGGATGCAGGATGTTGTAGTTGTTCTGTGTTAACAGCAATGGGATCAGGGGCAGTGTCCATATTTGTTCCCGAGACATGCTCCTCAGCAATGGGTACCAATGTTGTCTTGGCCAGTCTGGAGCTATCAGAATGATCCTTGGACGTTCCTCTTTGATCTTCAAAAGCACCTTGTGCATCAAAGGAAGTGGTGGGAATGCATAAGCTGTCAGGTTTTTCCAACTGAAAGATAGGGAGTCCACCTACCAAGCAAGTGGATGGTACGTCCTTGTGCAGAATTTCTTTAGCTGGTGATTGAGTGGGGATGCAAATAAGTCTATTTGTGGTAATCCCCATTCTCTTGTGATGGCTTTGAAGATTTCCGGATGCAGCATCCATTCGTGGGCATCTGTGGTAGTTCTGCTTAAAATGTCTGCCAGAATGTTTTCTTTTCCCGGTACAAAAATTGCTTGTAACTGAGTGTTGTAGCTCAGAGCCACATCCCATAGGTCCAGTGCCAGCCGGCATAGAGGATATGAATGTGTGCCTCCCTGTTTGTTGATGTACCACATAACTGTGGTGTTGTCTGTCCTTATCATCAACTGACCTTGGAGAAATGGTCTGAATGACTGGTTTGCCAATTTTACTGCCAGCATTTCCTTTAGATTTATGTGCAGGCGCAGCTGGTCTTGAGTCCATAAGCCTTGTATGCACTTGTCCAGCATGTGTGCCCCCCAACCGAGGTCTGAGGCATCTGTCGTGATGGTTTGGCTTGGTTGACTGTTGCAGAAGGGCAATCCTTTGTTTGATTGACAGGCCTGAGCCCACCATAGGAACTCTTGTTTCAGGCATGGGATTATTGGAATTTTGGCTTCTAGGCTGTGCTTGTGTTGGGACCACAAATTCTTTAGGTACCACTGTAGCTTTCTCATATGCAGTCTGGCATGAGGGACCAGAATTATGCAGGATGTCATGAAGCCTAGGGCTTGCAGTACTTTTCTTGCAGTTAGATGGTTCTGCTTTGTTAATGCCAAGAAGTAGAGAGGTAGTTGCTCTTGCTTTTCTGCAGTTAGGCATGCCATTTGTTTTGATGTGTCCAGCTCTGCACCCAGAAAAGTTATTCTTTGGGATGGAGTCAGCCTTGACTTTTTTATATTGACTGTATATCCCAGGGCTTGCAGTAGGTAAATGACTCTTTGTAAGTCTTCAGTTAGTTTGCTTTTGTTGTCCGCTTGAAACAGGCAGTCGTCCAGGTAGGGATAAATTTGGATCCCCTGAAGTCTGCAATGAGCGATTACTGATGCCAGGCATTTCGTGAACACTCTGGGCGCAGTAGATAAGCCAAAGGGCAATGCTGAGAATTGATAATGCTCTGATCCTGCAAGAAATCTGAGGTATCTTCTGCAAATTGGTCGTATGGGGACGTGCAGGTATGCCTCCTTGAGATCTAGAGTTACCAGCCAAGACTCCTTGCCCAGCATGGGAAGAAGCTGCTGTAGGGTCAGCATTTTGAATTTTGGAACAATGAGGAATGTGTTTAAAGCGGACAGGTCGAGAATAGGCCTCCATTTGTTCTCTTTTCTTGGTACCAGGAAGAGTCTGGAGTAAAATCCTTTCCTTGCTCCATAGATGGTACCTTTTCCACAGCTCTCATTCTTAATAATTGAGATATTTGCTTTAGAGCCTCTGCCCTTTGAGTAGGTGGTAGGTTTGGCATTCCTCTCTTTCCTGGTAGAGTATGGAAATGGAACCTGTAACCTTGGTCTATAGTTTGCAAAATCCATTTTCCCTTGTGATGCAATGCCAGTTTTTTGAAAATAAAGTTAGCTTTCCGCCTAAGGGTGCTTCCAGTTGTTCCCTGGTAGGCGGTGCCACATCCAAGTCACTGTGATTGTGTTGTTGTAGTGGTGGTGGCTGCGTCCGTGCCTCGCTGGTTGTTACCTTGCCACTGGCGTCCCCTGTAGGCACCCCGGATTGGTTTCTGCCTCTTGAACGCCTATTCCTGCCTCTCTGTGTCTTAGAGGAGTCTGGAAAGGACCAATTTATGGAGGGCCAGTTTCTGCTAAACCTTGGAGGTTGAACCTGTAAGAAATCTTTCACTGTTTGTACAGATTTCGCCTTCTCTTCCATCTTCTTGAGTACCTGCTGTGCAGGGGAACCAAATAAATTGACCTTGTCCATGGGTGCATCCAAAAGCTTAGATTTGACATGGTCTGGTAATGCCTGCTCCTTCAACCATGCATGTCTCCGGATAACTGTGCCAGTCATGGCTGATCTAAAGGAAGCCTCCAGTGCACCATAGCCACATTTTAAAGAATGGTTACTAACCTGCTGTATGTTATGTACCATTTCCTGAACATATTTTTTATCTAGAGATTCTTCAGAGGACAGCTTTTTAGTTAACTGGTCAAGCATAAACTCTTGATATTGAATCATATGGAATTGGCAATTCAAAGCTCTAGCTGACAAAGTAGCAGAAGTGTAAACTTTTTTACCCCATCTCTCTAAGGATCTGGATTCCCTTTCAGAGGGGAGGGGGTTTTTAGCAGATGTAGTTGCTACAGCTTTAGAACCCTGGGAGATAGTCTCTGGATCTGCAAAAGGAGCCTTGTATAAATGGTGATGAGTGTCCGGGACCCTGTAGAACCTATCGGGCTTAGCAGGGGCCGGAGGTAATGAATCAGGAGCAGTGCAAGCATCATTAAATGCATCATCTACAACAGAAAGAACTGGAGGTATAGCTAAAGGCCTATGATGTGGCAAATGTAGAAAGGTTCTAAGCCTTTTTCTGGAGTCTGAGAAATCTTGCCCCTGCCACTGAAATTGTTCCCTCATAGCATGCAAGGTTTCCCCAAAGGAAAATTCCTCAGGTGGAGAGGCTGATGGAATGGACTCTTCAGCATCAGAGTCTTCGTAAGGGGAATAAGGAGCCTCAGGAGGGTCTGTATGTTCTGAGTCATCAGAGGAGTCATCAGTGGATACTGGTTCAGGGGGCTCTGCTCTAGGCCTCTTCTCTGGAGGTGGATGAGAGGCCTTGTCTGGATGAGGCTGGGAGCCACGAATTAAAGAAATGAGATCCTCAGCCAAAGAAAGCATATGGGAACTGGAGCTGGGCCTGTAAGAGGGGGGTTTAACAGGCACCGTTTTTGAAGCTTTAGCTGCTTTAGCCCTGGCAAAGCCCTTAATAGACATGGCTGCAGGAGGCCTAGCAGCTCCACGTGCAGGGGTTGAAATATCCAAGGGAATAGTGTCTGCTAATTCCTGAGAAACCGCAACAGAAGGTTGGATTTCAGAAGCCGATTCCACCAGGCTAGAAGAGGCCTCGGTAGAAGGCATGTTTTCGGCCGGGGGAAGAACCGCTTGCTCGGTTTCAGCCGAAACAGAGACACTCGCGGTTGGCTTAACCGCGGTTTTGGCCGAAACCACGGACCGCGAGTGTCGGTCCTTTTCCCTGCATTTTTTGGTAATTTGTGAAGTCGGAGTGTCCGACGGCATGATATAAGCAAATTCAGAGCCGAAAAACTGTTCAGCAAATTCCGACCGACGTCTAAGCGTCCGTCGGTTAAAAGAAGCACAGGCTAGACAAGCTGCTACGTCGTGGTCTGGGCCTAAACAAGGTAAGCAGTAAGAGTGGAAATCTTTATGAGGTATTTGTTTCCCACAAGTAAAACAGTTATTCACTTTTTCTGACATCGGCTGAGGCAAGAAAGAGTCCCCAACGGGGTACTTAGCTTTTTAGAAGTCTTCAAAGTAGTATTCGGTATGAAATCTCTGTTTCTGACCGACCGGCACTTGCGAACAGCTTCTGCTTCGGGCGCCACGCGGCAAGAAAGACTGGGGAAGATGGCGTCGGCTGATGCCTTTATACCCGAAAAACTGCAGCTATGACGTCGGGTGAAGTGCGACACCAGCCGAAGCCAGACCCAGACTTTGGAATCCGGCGGACCGAAGGGCTGCCTGACGACAGGACAACCCATTTGTAAGGACTGCAGATGCATCCTTAAATCTCAAAATGCACGCACTCGAGGCCCTTCTCAGTATGGAGAACATCGATGTCTGTGCTGTAACTGAAACCTGGTTCAAGGCTCCTGAGAGCACCCCGGCACTATTAGGTTTTACCTCATATCATGCGTTCCGGCCCCAAAACACGGACCACACCACAAAAGGAGGGGGTGTATCCATATTCATAAAGGATACCCACACCTCCAGGTTGGTGGCAATGCACGAAGCTTCGGAAACCATCCAGGTGCAACTAACCATAGGCAAAACTGCTCTACAAATTGTATAGCATGCTACAGGCCACCCTCTCAAACTCAGGAACCCCACACAGCCTTCCTGAAGACACTGGAGGGTATAAATGTATCTCCAAACACCATCATATTGGGTGACTTCAACTACCCGAATATAGACTGGGAACATTACTCAAGCCCTAACTTTCTAGCCCAACGGTTCCTGGAGTTCATAAATTCAAATGCCATGGAACAGCTAGTCACTGTTCCCACGAGAGGAGAAAATATACTAGATCTCATTGTCACAAACATGGGGACAAAATGCTCCACACCGGAAGTATATCCCTCATTGGTGAGATCTGATCATAAACTAATCTCACTGGAAATCCACATCCCGCCCCCACCCCAAACATCCACATCCCGCCCCCACCCCAAACAAAATAGACCATAGTGAAGAACTTCTCTAAAGCAAACTTCACACTACTCAAGACTGGTGTGGTATCCTTCAAGGCCCCTGAGCCAAGCTGCGGAAGCCCTTACAAATGCCTTCTATGAACACCTCCAGGACTGCATGGATCAGGCAATCCCAAATAAAACCAAGACCCTTTCCACAAAGGGCAAACGTCCAGTCTGGTGGACCGCAGCCATTAACAAACTTTACAATAAGAGGAGAAAGCTATTACATGATAGAACAAAATCCATAAAAGGGAAGTCACCCCTGATCATTATTAGTAAAAAAATACGAGCACTCATAAAATCAACTAAGGCCAATTTTGAGAGAAAAATTGCCATGGATTCAAAGGACAATCATAAGGCCTTTTTCAGCTATGTTAGGAACCTGGGTGGAAACTCCCAGATATGCTCAGAATTAGTCCAAAATGATACAAAATCACTGAACCCACAGACATTGCCAACATACTGGCAGACAGGTTCAGTGCAAACTTCACCCCTCTCCCTAAAGGAGAGATAACTATCCCAGCCGAGTGTAGCCTCCCGGACATCTCAAATGCGCAGGTGAAAGCTGCTCTCTAAAGCTAAAACACAGCATCAATGGGACCGGATGGTGTCCCCGGCTGTGTGCTACACGAGCTAAATGAGGAATTAAACCCGCATAAGGCAGCTGTTTAATCTCAGCCTTACCACAGGATACGTGCCCAAGGAGTGGCGACGGCAACTGTGGTCCCACTCCACAAAGGCGGCGCCTCTACGGACCCTGGTAATTACCGCCCCATAAGCTTAACAAGTCTAGTCTGCAAAGCTATGGAGAGGATCATAATGGAGCTCATAAACAAAGATATAGGGGACTTGCAGACATTGGACCCGACCCAGTTTGGTTTTGTCAAGGGAAGATCATGCCTTTTGAACTTGGTCGACTTCTTCGAAACCGTCACCAAGGCCATTGAT
The DNA here is from genome assembly GCF_019279795.1 of Protopterus annectens. Classification (NCBI taxonomy): domain Eukaryota; kingdom Metazoa; phylum Chordata; order Ceratodontiformes; family Protopteridae; genus Protopterus; species Protopterus annectens. The sequence goes on along the minus strand of NC_056727.1, from coordinate 719,398,302 downwards.
GAGGGAAAGCAGTCCATACAGCCTATCTTGACCTTGCAAAGGCTTTCGACACAATACCCCACTCGGGTATTGTAGAAACTTACCAGCTTAAATGTAAACCCATATGTCACAAGATGGGTTGCAAACTGGCTTAAGGACAGAACCCACAGGGTTAGAGTTGCTGGCGCTGTGTCAGACTCCAAGCCGGTCACAAGTGATGTCCCACAGGGCTCGGTCCTTGGCCCCCTATTGTTTGGCATCTACTTCTCAGAAGTACAGGCCAACATGGGAGGACTTTGGCTGACAAAGTTTGCAGACGACTGCAAACTGGGCGCCATAGTGGAAAGTGTATCGGACATGGATATCCTTCAGAAGGGACTCACGGAAACAGATAGCTGGTGCCAGAGCCATGGCCTGAAGTTAAACGCCAAAAAATGTATAGTCATACCCTTCGGAAAAACAAGGTAACCCCAAGCTACCATATAGGTGGCAATCCACTAAGCACAGAAGAGGTTATCAGGGACCTGGGGACCCAGGTTGACAGTGGCCTTTCTTTTGACACTCACGCTGCTAAAGTGGTTAGAAAGACCTTCTACATTGCCCACCTGATCATGAAGGGATTCACATCCAGATCTAGTGAGGTCATTGTTCCCCTGTACTCTTCACTTATCAGACCAATGATCGAGTACAATGCCCCATTCGGGATGCATCTCACCAGACATCTGCAGCAATTGGAGAGACCCCAAAAGTTCCTCACCAAAAGGATAAAGGGACTCCAAAATCTGTCATATGCTGCCAGATTGAAGAAACTCCAGCTCTATTCAGTCGCATACCGTCTGCTCAGAGGTGACATGTGCCTGACATACAAGGCCATGTCCAACCGGAATTAATGGACATGCTCCACCTCAAAAAATCCAAATCCACCAAAACCACTAGAGCAAGCGACTTAAACCTTAGCACGGATATAAACCGGACGTGCTGGAGGGATAGATTTATCACTCAGAGACTCCCTATGCTGTGGAATAAAATCCCGGTCCATGTGAGGCAGAGCACCTCGCTGACTCTGTTCAAGAGAAATCTAGACCTGTGGATGGGAGATCGTAGGTTTACCCCGGGAATCATCTCTGTGTCACTGCTGGACAGAGGCACAACAAACTAATGGGCACAGTATTTTTTCATATAAGGGGTGGCGTAAGCCACAAAAATTTGGGCTAGGCTTATAAATGCCTTAGGGCAGATAGCCTAGTATAAACCTATGAACCTATAAGGACATTGAAACCCTTTATCCTTTGTCTATTATTTGTAGTGTACATTTGTCCCTTGTAATACTGTGCCAATTTTCTGAGAATAAAGAAAGCTTTCCGCCCAAAGGTGCTTCCAACTGAGTCCTGGTTGGCGGTGTCAAAGTAAAGTCTTTGAGCCTGTCTTTGTGCAGCAGTTGAAGGTCCTGCATTACCTCTCTGGTTGGGAGGCTGCCATTGACGTCCTCTGTAGGAGCCTCTAGCTTGCCCTCTACCTCTGGCACGCCTGTTCTTGCCTCTCTGAAACCTCTATGTGTCTGGAAAGGACCAATTCTTGGAAGGCCAATTCCTGCTGAATCTTGGTGGTTGTACTTGGAGAAAATCTTTGACCGTTTGTACGGATTTTGCCTTTTCTTCAAATTTCTTTAGGACCTCCTGACCCGTGGAGCCAAATAACTTTTGCTTTTCCAGAGGAGCATCCAGCAGCTTTGCTTTAACATGATCTGGCAGAGATTAATCCTTCAGCCAAGCATGCCTACGTATGACTGCGCCAGTCATAGCTGACCTACATGAAGCTTCCAGTGCATCATAACCACATTGCAAGAAATGGTTGCTAACCTGTTGTGAGTTATGTACCAGATCCTGAAGTGACTTGCGGTCTAGGGGGTCAGGTGAAGACAGTTTTTTATGCAATTCATCTAACAAATACTCTTGGTACTGTATCATATGAAATTGACAATTTAATGCCCTCATAGAAAGAGTAGCAGAAGTATACACTTTTTACCCCATCTCTCTAAAGCTCTGGACTCCCTTTCAGAGGGGAGAGGATTTTTAGCAGTGGCAGCTGCAACCCCTTTAGGGTCCTGGGAAATAGTTTCTGGATCAGCAGAGTGGGCCTTGTAAAGGTAAAGATGCGAGTCCGGGACCCTGTAGTACCTATCGGGTTTGGCAGGAGCAGGAGGGAGAGAATCAGGGGTTGTGCTAGAGTCAGAGTACACATCATCAATGACATTCAAAACAGGAGGAATAGCTAAAGGTCTATGCTGAGGAAAATGTAAAAAGGTCCTTAATCTTTTCCTGGAATCAGAGAATTCCTGGCCCTGCCATTGGAAATGCTCTCTCATGGTGTGCAGTGTCTCCCCAAAGGAAAACTCTTCAGGAGGGGAGGCAGAGGGAATAGATTCCTCTGCATCAGAATCCTCGTAGGCCGAAAAAGCCTCCTCCTGGTGGTCCGAGAGAGTACAGCCATCAGAGGCCTCATCTGAGGAGTGGGGATCAGAGGGCTCAACCCTGGGCCTTTTGTCTGGAGGAGGTTGAGAGCCCCTGTCCGGATGAGGTTGAGAGCCCCTAATTAAAGGAGATAAGATCCTCTGCTAAGCTTAGAATCTGTGAACCAGTAGAGGGTCCCTGAGGGATAATCTTGGGAGGCAAAGCTTTAGAGAGTTTAGCAGCTTTAGCCCTGGAGAATGCCTTAATGGACATGGATGCAGGAGGCCTGGCTGCACCACGTGCTGGTGTAGATTTGTCTAAAGGAATGGTGTCGGAAGGTTCCAGGACACCAGTTTCTGTTGGAAATTCAATAACAGACTCAGCCGGGGCCTCTGGGACTGAGGTAGTTGGTTGAGCGGTTTTGGTAATTGGAAGTACCAAGGACTCTGTTTCAGCCGAGACCGAGACACTCGCGGTAGGCCTGGCCGTGGTTTCAGCCGAAACCGCGGCCCGCGTGTGTCGGTCCTTCCGTTTAACTAAATGAGAAGCCGGAGTCTCCGATGGCATCTTATACGAAAAACTAGCCCCAAAAAATTCCTCTGTAAACTCCGCCCGACATCTAAGAGTGCGTCGATTGAAGGAAGCACAGGCTGAACAGGCCGAGACGTCGTGGTCTGGGCCTAGGCAGGGGAGGCAGTAAGAGTGGAAATCCTTATGAGGTATTTGTTTCCCACAAGTTAAACAATTAACTATCTGACATCGGCTGAGGCAAGAAAGAGTCCCCAATGGGGTACTTAGCTTTTTGAAGTCTTCGGTAGCTGAATTACAGGAGCTGGCCGACCGGTGCTTGCGAACTGCTTCTGCTTCGGGCACCACGCGGCAAGAAAGACTGAGGAAGATGACGTCGGCTGATGCTTTTATACCCCAGGCGCTCTGACGTCGGGGAAAGTGCGACATCAGCCGACGCCAGACCCAGACTTTGGAATCCGGCCGACCGAAGGGCTGCCCGAGGCAGGACAACCCATATGTGATGACTGCAGATGCATCCTTGAAGGACATCCACATTGAAAAGTACGCTTTCCCACTTGTTCAGCTGCATGCAATAAATCCTGCATTTCTTTAAAATTAGGAGGATCTGAATCTGGAAGCATTTTTTGTTTTAACTGAGACATCAAAAACTGCTGATATTTTAGCATGTGAAACTGGCAATTTAAGGCTCTCATTGCTAAGGTTGCAGACGTATATACTTTCTTTCCCCATCTGCCCAATGCTCTGGAATCTCTGTCAGAGGGGACTGGATTTTTTGCTGATGAGGCCTTAATCCCTTTGGGTCCCTGAGAAATAGTTTCAGGGTCAGCAACAGGCCTTTTATACAGAAATTTGTGTGAGTCAGGGACTCTGTAGTATCTGTCAGGTTTAACTGGGGCTGGAGGTAAGGAGTCAGGATTTAAGCTGGATTCAGTATACACGTCATCCACAATGTCTAACACTGGTGGAATAGCAAGGGGTCTGTGTTGAGGTAATAAAAGGAAGTCTCTAAGCCTTTTCTTGGATTCAGAGTAATCCTGGCCTTCCCAATAAAAATGCTCTCTCATGGTATGTAGTAGTCCTCAGGCGGAGAGGCTGATGGTATAGATTCTTCAGCATCAGAGTCCTCATAAGGGGGTAAAGAATATCCTAGGTCTGAGGATGAATCTGAAGAAATGGACATCTGGTCGGATGAGTCATAGTATGCATCCTGTCTGGGCCTTTTATCAGGAGGGGGATGGGACCCCCTGATCAGAGTGATTAGGTCATCGGCCATTTTGAGCATTTGTTTCTTAGGCATGGAGGCCTGTCCTAGAGAATGCTGTATTTGTTTCTTTGTTTTTGAAGGTGGCTTTGACTTAACAGGGGGTTTAATGGTTAACTGAGTAAGTCTGAAAACACCCTCTGAAGCTTCGGGTTGCTCAGCTACTCCTGATCCCTCTGAAGGGTTAGCCTCGGTAGGCTGAAAAACGTGTGCGTCCGAAGACCCAGCCATCTCCACATGGGAGTCTGAGGCGGCCTGTGGTTCTGCAGAAGTGGTCATCAGGGGCTGCAAAGGCACCTCGCTGAAAACCCGCGACCAGCCTAGAAGAGGCTTCGTCAGGTTTGGGCTTCGGATGCCTGTCCTTGTCTTTGCGGTTTTTGTGTATTCCGGTCATCGGAAGTTCCGACGGCATGGTGTAATTAAAATTTTCTGCCAAAATAATGTCGGGCAAAATCAAACCGACATTTAATAGTGCGCTTTTTAAACTTAGCACAAAACCAACAACCAGTGACGTCATGGTCTGGGCCTAGGCATGGGATACAATAGGAATGGAAATCCTTATGAGGTATTTGCTTCCCACAAGAAATACAGTTATTAACTTTTACTGACATTGGTCTGAGGCAAGAAAGTTTCCCCAATGGGATACTTAGCTTTGTAGAAGACTTCGGTTCTGGATTCGGAGCGAAAATCTCAGGAGTCGGCCGACCGGCACTTGCAAATTGCTTTTGCTTCGGGCACTGTGCGGCAAGAAAGACTGGAGAAAATGGTATCTGCTACATTTTATATACCCCTGTCGCACTGACGTCAGGGTAGAGGCGACAGCAACCGACGCCGGACCAAGACTTTGGAACTCAGGCCGACTGGGGAACCGCCTGACGGCAGGATAACCCAAGTGTAATGACTGCAGCAGTGTAACACGATGAACATCAGGATAGTGAGCCTAAGGCAGATCACCTACAGACTGCCTTCAAGCCCTGTCTCTATACTCTGCCTTATACAGACTACTAAACAGCAACCTATGCCTAGTTTATAAGGCGTCCTCAGACAGCACTAATGGACCTACTGCACATCTGCAAATCAAATGGTATTAGAAATATGTGGTCCCGAGACATCAGTCTCTACTACAACATAAAGACAGCAGTCTGGAGGGATAGGTAGAGATCCCAGAAGATACCACTACTATAGGAAAAACTTCCCATATACATAGAACAAAGCCCCTATTTAAGTATAATTTGGACCAGTGAATGGAGGAAGTTTACTCTAAGAATGACTCCCACCACCCCCCCCCCCCCCGATGGGCAGAGTTGGTGCTTAAACACCCAAGGTACCCCTAATACACTGAAGGAGAGACCCAAACAAAATAATCTGTTAGAAATGGGAAATAACTATCCTTGCCACAGTTACATTTAAACAAACAGCTATGGGATAACAGATGGGTGACAAATAGGAAACATGGCTAAGCTTAAAATATCCCATCTAGGACAACAGCCTTGCACTTAAACACTCTTCCCCTTCCATTTTCCCTTAAAACAGTTTCATAAATTTGCAGACCCTTGTCAAGACAGAAAGGCTGCCATTCTGTCCAGCAGTCTCTCACACTCATGAACCTGCACAGGCAAGCAATAGAACCAAATATACTAACTTATCCAAACTAATGCAATCAAACACCTACATAGTCAGCATAAGTAACTGACTTTATACTGTTGCCTCAAGTGCACACCCTACTCCTGAGGATGTCAAAAAATGGACACAAAATCCTTCTAGTATCACCTACTGTACATCACACTAAATACTACACTTTTCTCACTCTCCCAAATGAGCATAAGTGTGGGATGCAACCACCTGCAACAGCAGAGTTTGAAATAGCCAATGTTACTGTGAGCATCCTGCATGAAGAATATACAGTTGTGTCAAAAACTCATATCTGCAGATGTTTAAGTTAAGTTCACTGCTACGATCTTACATTTGGGACAAAAAGCCTACTTTTGGCCCGACTTCAAGCTTAGTGCCCCCCTCTAGGCCACACATACGGCCCTTCACCTGAAGATCTGCAAGTCTGTTCTGTAAAATGAATGTCCAATCATGCCATATTTGGATCTTTCTTGCCCAGTTAACCTCCAGGAACAAGTGGATGATGCAGGGCACTAACTATATGAGTGCACAAGAGAAGGGTGGCAAGTCCACTAACAAGAACAAAGCTGCCTTTAAAAAATCTAAGTCAACCAGAGAAGAGAGGACAACATGTGGAGACAAAGGAGAGAGAAGTGTGAATCTGTACTCCACTCCAGACTTGGATACCAGCAGGATAGGAAAAGGGCTGCAAACAGATAAGACTGCAGCAGAGGACAAACATCTACAATTATGATAAATTCCTAAAACAACTGTACTAACTTCATAATATGGTTTACTGTTGCAGCACTCAACATTTAAGAGGCTTCGCATAGATCATAGGCAAATGGGAAGTGTTTGAAGTACCTTTGTAGGATGGCCATGTTATGTCCCGCCATGGATCAAGAAGCAACATATGGATTGCAATGTTTAGAGAAAATATGGAAAGAGGACCAGTTAGATGTTTTTAAAACTGAATGATTGCAGACTCCTCTGCCTTCTGCTGTGCGGTTTAAGCACTGGGAAGATGCATGACCTAATTCACAGACACCTCTGTTACTAACATGGGCATGAGACTAATGGTACATAAAATGACTTCAGCTTTAAGACTGGAAAAAGCTCTTAGTCCTGAAATCCTTCTGGCTGAAATATCAGGCACTAGAAAGATCTGCCAGGTCATTCATTTCAAGGATGCAGAAGCTGCTTGCATTAAGGGGATTAATGTGAGCTTCAAAGATGAAAGTCCCATGGTGATGGACATTCTTTCTTGGAGGGGGTGGTCCTCAGGAGATCCATCCTTTAAGGAATAAAATGAGAAGTTTGGGGCAGACTAGCCTTAAGGAATAAAAGGAGAATTTTGGGGCAGACTAGCCGAAATAGAGTCATGTACCACCACAGGATAAGTACAAACCCTGACTTGCAAATATTAGGTAATTTAAGGATTGTGGACAACAAAGTTTTGTATAGACTCCTGGTCTCTCAATTTCGCACCAAAAGGAAAATCTCTTCCACTTACCTAGGTTAGATTTACTTGTGTTTGGTTTCCTAAACTCTTTCAAGATAGTGAGCTCCATGAAGAACATGTGCCTCAAGTGGCAATAGAGCTACATCATCCAAGATGTCTGCCTTAGAGTCCTCAGGCTAAACTGTATGAGTGACCACTTGTTTTTGCTCAATAAGTTCACATTCTGATGCAGCAACTCTGGTGCTGTCCCTCCCATACTGAAAGAGGAAGAATCAATGTTACTTCAGCCAAAAGGGATATCTGGCCTGTCCAGTATCTTCTAAATTACCCTTGCACAAACTGGAATTGGAGAAAAAAATACAGAAGCAAGCCAGTTCAGCAGATAAAAAACACCCATTACCCAGGCTTCTTGAGTCAAGGTCTAGGAGACTTTTCAGAGGTGTCTGCTCTTTCTGGAGAAGCAAAATGACCTTTCTAGCGCATCTCACCTATGGAACAGGTCCCAAAAGACATTTTTATCCAGCATCAATCTATGATGGATTGCCTTTGTCCTGCTCAGTTGGTCTGTTAAGAGTGTTCAACTGCAAATGGTTGTAGGGTGCCCTGACTCTATTAATGTCTGGGCCAGATTAGACGCTTCCACAGCCATCATACATAGGAAATATGATCATGAGACCTTCTGTTGCTATACCCCATTACTATCGGGTTATCTGTGAGAAAGCTGGAGATCTCTGTCTTCCCAAGACCCTGATGGCTAAGTAGAGTGACACATTTCCTTTATGCTTATGTGCTTTCTTATCTGTTCTTGGTCTCAGACCCCCTAGATCCTCAGCACTCCTGAGTGGGTCTGACAGCCATGTAGAAAGAGTCAGGGCAGGAGATGGCTGACATGCTTGCATTATTTCTCAGGTACCACAGGAATACCACTTCTATAGAAAGTACAGTTTTGTATCTACCATAAATGTAGATGTTCGAGTGTTCACCCTGCTGCAGTCCTCACACTTGGGTTATCCTGTCGTCAGGCAGTCCCGCAGTCAGCCGAAATTCCAAAGTCTTGGTCCGGCGTCGGTTGCTGTCGTTTCTTCCCCTGACGTCAGTGTGCAAGGGGTATATATAATGCATCCGACGCCATTTTCTTCAGTTTTTCTTGCCCCAGATGTCAGGTGCCCCCAAAAAGGTGGTTAGTAATTAGTACCAAATTAAGTAATTTTTGCACAAACACAAAATCCCTCCAGCTATAAGCAAATACATCAGAAAGGTATTGTAGAGATTTAGCCAGTTAGATCAGAGGGGATGGAGGGAGGATAACCTGGACTGCAGCAGGGTGAACACTCGAACATCTACATTTATGGTAGGTACAAAACTGTACTATGTTCATTGTGTTACCCTGCTGCAGTCATCACACTTGGGTAGAATCCCAAAGCTAAGGATGGGTGGAGGAGTTATAGAGGGTTAGAGGAGGCTAGAAGGCCTTGCAGAACTGCAGTGGTGAAGCCAGCTCTAGTCAGAGTAAAGTGGTAAGTGATAGTGTTTGGTAAAGGTGTGTACTGAACTCCAAGTTGCAGCTTCCAAAATCTCCTTGGTTGGGACCCCCCTGAGGAAGGCTGTAGATGTAGCTGTTGCCCTGGTAGAGTGGGGCCTAATGGTAGCAGGAACTAGTTTTCCATGATGGGTATAGCAAAAATGAATGCAATGTCCTATCCATTTAGAAACAGTTTGTTTTGATATAGCCTTCCCTTGTGAAGCTGTAGCATAGGATACAAAGAGCTGGTCAGATTTTCTGAAAGCCTTAGTTTTATCCAAGTAGTAACGAAGTTGCCTGTGAATGTCCAAGGAATGCAGGAGTCTTTCTCCTTTGTTCTGTGGATTTGGGAAGAAGGTGGGTAAGTGGATGGTTTGATTTAAAGCCACACTGGAAACCACCTTAGGCATGAAGGAAGGATTAGTTCGTAGAGAAACTGTCTTGATGGAAAATGAGGAAAGGTTCCACTGCCATTAGTGCCTGCTGCTCTGAGACTCTTCTAGCTGAAGTTATTGCTAGCAGCAGGGCAGTCTTCCATGATGGAAACTGTGGATCTGCAGAGAAAGCTGATTCAAAGGGAGGTAGCGTAAGTTTTTCCAGAACAAAATTGAGGTCCCATGTTGGTGTAGGTGCTCTCCTGGGGGGCCTAATGTTTTTTGCCCCTCCGAGGAACTGCCTTAGAAGTGGATGCAAAAATAAGGGTGGATCCGTGTTGTAGTGGGCTGAAATAGTTGATGCATGGATTTTAATGGAAGAAAAGGAAAGTCCTTTGTGCAATATCTCAGTTAAATACTGTAGAATGTGAGGCTGAAGTGTGCTTTGGCCTTTAGCTTGGTTCCAGACGCAAAACCTTTTCCATTTATCCGAATAGGCCTTCCTGGTGCTGGGCCTCCTAGCTTCCAGAATAACATCCATAACTGCTTGGGAAAGAAGAGCTGGCTGGATGCTTAGGTGATTTGCCATGCAGCCAGATTTAAGGTTTTGAGCTGGCTGTGAAGAATCTGAATGTTTTGCTGTGTGAGCAAATGGGCAATTTGTGGTAAAATCCAAGGTGGGCCCTGGGCCATATTCCTCAATAGTGGGTACCAGTGCTGGCGTGGCCAGTCTGGGGCTATGAGTATCAGACGTAGTCTCTCCTTTCTGACTTTCAGAAGCACCTTTGTGAGGAGAGGCAATGGAGGGAAGGCATAAACTGTCAGGTTTTTCCAACTGAATGAGAGTGTGTCCATTTTCCAAGCTTGATGGTGAAGTGTCCTTGTACAAAATTTTGTTAGTTGATAGTTTTGAGGACTGGCAAACAGGTCTATGTCTGGAAGGCCCCATTTTTGAGTTATCATTGCAAATACCTGTGGATCCAGTTTCCACTCGTGGGGATCCATGATGTTTCTGCTGAGGTTGTCTGCCAATGTGTTCTTTTTTCCTGGCAGGAATTGAGCTTGTAACTGGACTTGGTAAGCCAGAGCTGTGTTCCAACAAGGTCATTGCTTGCCTGCATAGAGGGTAGGAGTGTGTACCCCCTTGTTTATGTACCACATTATTGTGGTGTTGTCCGTCCTTATTGTAAGTTGTCCTGGATGTAATAGATTCTTGAAGGCTGTCAGAACATTCTGTACAGCTAGCATCTCTTTTTGATTGATGTGCAGATTCCTTTGATCTGCAGTCCATACGCCTTGAACGCACTGACCTGCCATGTGTGCCCCCCAGGCGTAGTCCAATGCATCTGTTGTCAGTTTGCCTGGCTGGGGGCAAGGTGAAAGGCTGACCCTTGTTGAGGTGACATGCCTGTGACCACCATAGAAACTCCTGTTGTAGGCAGGGAAAGAGATATTGTGTCCAAGCTGTGGCTGTGTTGAGTCCATACGCTTTTTAGGTACCACTGTAATTTCCTCATATGCAGCTTTGCAAATGGTATTAGTAGTATGCAAGATGCCATGAAGCCCAAGGCCTGCAGAATTTTTCTTGCAGGTAGTTGGGTCTTTGTTGCCATTGTTTTGAAATATTGAGTCAGTTGTAGTTGTTTGTCTGGCGTCAGATAAGCCTTCTGGGCCATTGTATTCAAGCTGGCACCCAGGAATGTTGTATTTTGTGAGGGTACTAGTTTTGATTTCTTCGTTTACTGTGTACCCCAGGCAACTTAGATGTTTTACAAAAGCCAGATGTTGTAAGAGGATGTCCTTGCTTTCTGCTTGGATGACGCAGTCGTCCAGGTATGGGTATATTTGAATTCCTCTTTGTCTGCAGTATGCAATTACTGGTGCCAGGCATTTTGTGAAGACCCTGGGCGCAGTAGATAAGCCAAAGGGCAGTGCAAAGAATTGGTAATGGGTTGAACCTGCAATGAAACGGAGGTATCTTCTGCAACTTTGTCTGATAGGGACATGCAGGTATGCCTCCTTGAGGTCCAACGTTACTAGCCATGCTTTCTTGTCCAACATGGGAAGAAACTGCTGTAGTGTTAGCATCCTGAATTTGGGTACTTGTAAGAAGGTGTTTAGAATTGAAAGGTCCAGAATTGGTCTCCAGGCATTGTCCTTTCTGGGAACTAGAAAGAGTCTTGAGTAAAATCCTTGGCCTTGCTCTCGAGTAGGTACCAATTGAATGGCTCTCATGTCCATCAGAGCTGTAATTTGTTTTTGTGCATCTGCCCATTGATTTTGTGGCAGGTTTGGCATTCCTCTTTTCAATGGCAAGGTGTGAAAATGGAATCTGTATCTTCGTGAAATTATGTCTAGGACCCATTTGTCCTTTGTGACAATGTGCCAGTTGTCTGAAAAAAGTGTGAGTTTTCCTCCCAAGGGGGCTGCCAAGAGAGTGTTGCTTGGCCAGATGAGGTGCAAGTCATTGAGTTTGCCTTCTGGTAGTTTGGGACCTGTCTTTTCCCCCCTTCTGTGTTGCAGTGCCCCATTGTCTAGGTTTGTACTGGGCTTGTGGTTGTCCTCTGCCTCTTGGATGTCTGTATTTACCCCTTTGTGGTCTGTCAGTAGCTGGAAAGGACCAATTTTTTGTTGGCCAATTTCTGCTGAAGCGAGGGGGCTGTACCTGTTGAAAATCTTTGACTGTCTGCATAGATTTTGCCTTATCCTCCATTTTCTTTAAGACTTCTTCTGCTTTAACTCCAAAAAGAACATCCTGCTATAAGGGAGCATCTAGAAGCTTTGCTTTAACATGATCAGACAGAGTTTGTTCCTTTAACCAAGCATGCCTACGTATAACAGACCCAGTGACAGCTGCTCTGCAGGAAGCCTCCGAAGAATCAAACCCACATTGTAAAGTATGTTTGCCCACCTGTTCAGTTGCATGCAACAGATCCTGCATTTCTTTCAATTCAGACTGTTGAGGGAGTGTGCTCATTTTTTGTTTTAACTGAGACATTAGAAATTGCTGATATTTTAGCATGTGAAATTGGCAATTTAGTGCCCTCATAGCTAGAGTGGTTGAGGTGTAAACCTTTTTCCCCCCACCTGTCTAGTGCTCTGGAGTCCCTTTCAGAGGGTACAGGATTTTTTGCCATAGAGCCTTAGCCCCTTTGGGACTCTGGGAGATAGTCTCTGGATCAGCAACAGGGCTTTTATAAAAGAACTTGTGGGAATCAGGCACTCTATAATATCTGTTAGGTTTGGCTGGAGCAGGAGGCAGAGAATCTGGGTTCAAACTGGATTCTAAGTAAACATCATACACAATGTCTAAAACTGGGGGGATGGCAAGTGGTCTGTGCTGGGGGAGTAAAAGAAACTCTCTGAGCCTTTTCTCTGAGTCAGAGTAGTCCTGACCTTCCCAGTGAAAATGTTCCCTCAGTGTGTAAAGTTTCCCCAAAGGAGTAGTCTTCATGAGGAGAAGCTGAGAGAATAGAATCCTCAGCATCAGAATCTTCATAAGGGGAGAAGGAGTAATCTTGGTCCTCAGAGGAGTCTGAGGAAATAGACACTTGTTCAGAGGAGGCATAATCTTCCTCTTGTCTAGGCCTTTTGTCGGGTGGGGGCTGGGAACCCCTGATTAAAGAGATCAAATCTTCAGCCATTTTGAGCATCTGTTTCTTAGGCATGGGGCCTTGAACTGGAGACTGAAGTGCAGTCTTTTTAGGTTTAATAGGAGTCTTAGTTTTAGGATACGTTTTTAAGGTGAGCGTCGTCGGTCTGAAGACGCCTACAGAAACCAAAGGTGTTTCTGCAGCACCGACATCTTTATCAGCAGAGTCGTCGGTAGGGGCTGAACAAAATGGCTGCGTCAGCCTAGTACTCTCCGCCAAAAGCTCCAAAGCGGTCTCGGGTTCCAGATCTGCGGTAGTCAGGGGCTGCGTCGGAGCCTCACTGAAGACCGGTGAACCAGACACCGGACCAGCTGAGGCCTCGGAGTCTGGCTTGGGTCTAGGCTACCTGTCCTTATCCTTGCGTTTTTTGTGCACGCCGGTAGTCGGTTGTTCCGATGGCATAGTGTAGTTAAATTTTCTACCAAAGTAGTGTCATGCGAAATCAAAGCGTCTTTTTATAGTACGCTTATTAAACCTAGCACAAAAACGACAACCAGTGACGTCGTGGTCTGGGCCTAGGCAAGGTATGCAGTAAGAATGAAAATCCTTATGAGGTATTTGCTTCCCACAAGAAATACAATTGTTAACTTTTTCTGACATCGGTCTGAGGCAAGAAAAGTTTCTAACGGGTACTTAGCTTTATTGAAGACTTCGGATCTGAAATTCGACTTCGAAAATCTCAGGAGTCGGCCGACTGGCACTTGCGAACTGCTTCTGCTTCGGGCACCGCGCTGCAAGAAAGACTGAAGAAAATGGCGTCGGATGCATTATATATACCCCTGGTGCACTGACGTCAGGGAAGAAGCGACAGCAACAGACGCCCGACCAAGACTTTGGAATTCCGGCCGAGTGCGGGACCGCCTGATGACAGGATAACCCAAGTGTGATGACTGCAGCAGGGTAACACGATGAACATCAGTCTTCCACACCACATAAAGCAAAGTACTCTTACACTTTTCAAAAGTAATTTGACAAAAGGGATGGGGACACCATAAATTTACTCACTGTTTAGCACTCATGTCTCATATGGAAGAGAGCAAGAAAATACATGCCACAACATATCCTTTTTATGCCTACGTCTGGGTCAGTCACATATACAAGGGCTAAAATCCTACAGTGAGAATACACGGCTAGGCTTCCAATGATCCTTACAGATCAACAGCAGAGTAACTACTTATGAACCTATGAACCAATGAAGCTTTCTTATGAGTAGCCTTGTTAAGGGGCCCCATTAGAAATAAGGCCAGTCAGTATCCTGAGGAACTCTTACAGTGATCTGGCTCTGTTGTCATACAGTTTTGAAACAACTCATCAGGAACAGGACTCCTCTTGGCAAAGAAAGGTCCTCTGGTAAAAGATGTTCAGATGAGCTGTCAAGACCTGGCTCATCAGGTACAAGAGGAGACTTGCGCAGAATCAGAAAGTTCTGAAAGTATACCAGGATGAATTCAAGTACCCACTGCATCTCCCATAGAAATGGTGCCTGAGTTAGTCAGCCACACCAAAGTGGGTACTACAGAAGGCAATTACTAGAGCCAGACATTTTATGAATAAACTGGTTGCAATACATAAACCAAAGGGGAAGAATACAAATTGGAAGTGGGAACTCCAGTTGGAATATAAGAAAACATCAGTCTTCCCTAGCTAAGCATACATGCACGTATGCATCACTCAGGTTCAGGATAACCAAGGAGGACTGACGTGAAGGGCTTGAAGGTTAGCATCATAAATTTTAGCACTTTTAAAAGCTAGTTAAAACTTGGCACATGCAAATGTAGGCCTCCACAGTCCCTCTCTTTCTTGGGAACAGAAAGAATTGAGTAGAAGGCCTGTGCCTTGCTATTCTTCTTGTTGCAGGGTTCTGTACTGTGAGTACCAGAAGTCTTTTAAGCAAAAGTTGGCTTTGTTGCTTGGGAACTGACAGGACGTGTGCGAATACAGTCTCTTAAAAATGGAAAACTAAATTCATTTGCCTTGTGCAATTATTTCCTCACTCAGAGGGCTAGGTAGGACACTCTTAGGAAACTGGCAGATCGGGGAAGATGGGTTCAGGGAGTGGAACATAGGTAACCGGGGAAAGGAGGAGCACTGGTGAGTCATAGATGCTTCCTTTCAGGAACTCAGCACAAAGGGCATCAGAATTTCCCTTCTGATCAACTTGACACTTACTCTTATACTGGCATTTCTTACCTTTCAATTGCTGTCCTTTTTTCTACCTCCAAACACAAGGACAAATCTTGGTGGGGTAGTTAAGGATATACCCAAGAGAGAAGTCAAATGTTTGCTTCCCCAACAGCATGTTTCCACTTTCCTCCAGTTGCAAACCACTTGCTCTCCTGAAGTCCAAAGAGCATGCCCCTCTCCAATAATGCACGTAGGAGCAGTGGCCTGACATTTATGTAGCAGTCAAGTCTTCAGCCACACATTTCTGAATGACAGACCCAGGCGCACGTCTCTGAATGACAGACCCAGTGACTGCTACCCTGCATGATGCAGTCACACCATCACAGCCACACTTGACTAAAAGCCTACCGACTTTAGAAATAAAGTTAGAAAATTCAAGCATCCCTCAGAACTTTATCTTCAACCTCCCCAGCTTTGCTCTTTAACTGTGACAGAAGCATCAGCATGTATACACAATTTTGGTAGCGTATTGCCAAGGTCCAGGATAGCAAAAATGTAGACTTGTTCAAGGTAGTATCTTACCTTCTCTGTCACTGGTAAAGGGGTTCTTAGCAGGAGCCACAACATTCCTTGCTAGCATGCAGGCACATCACAGGTGGATCAGCAGGGCTTTTGCAAAGACAGCTTTTAGGAATTCATGAGGAATCTTGATGAGTGGATGGGGGATCGTAGGTTTACCCCAGGTATCACTTATGTGTCACTGTTAGAAAGAGGCGCAGTATACTAACCTCGAAAAAGGGCATAGCAAAATTAATTTAAAATGGGTGGCGAAAGCCAAACACACTCTGGCTAGGCTTATAAATGCCCTAGGGCAGATAGCCTAGTATAAACCTATAACCTTGCAGAAACAAGTCAAGCTTCTCTGCAGCAAGGGACTAGGAGTCCGGTTCCAGGAATGTATTTGTGAAAGCATTCTCTAGGCCTCTGACGGGGTACGGCTAAAGGTCTATAGTCCTACTGTAAGTGTCCCTTCTGCTGAGGCTATTACTAAATGAGACATCCTCTGGTGGTGAAACAGAGAAGAATGTGACAAGTCGTAGAAGAGGTGGGAAGAGATGTGGGAGAAATAAGCGAGCTGGTTCAATCTCAGAGGCAGACAGTTCAGAGATGGGATCACATTTTCTGAAAAACGCATTCCTGACACTGATGGCTGCAATTCTGGCTAGATAATAGATATCCAAGATTTGAATAATGCTGTCCCCATTTCTAGGAGGTATATACACATCTTGAGGTCTATGGATACAGGTGGGCAAGCTTGGACCTCTACCGAAGTTCTTAGGATACTGCCCACAACCTTTATAATTTATAAATACAGAACTAGAATCCCATATATAGGTATCAATACGGTCAGACAATGCAATGATCTTGGCTTGGATGGATTTGCCATCAAGAGTTCATGGGGCCTCTAGAGGGGAAATGCTAGAGGCATTAAAAATGTGTAAGGTGGGGGAGGGGGGCTGCAAAAGCAATTCTGACTAAAATCAAGCTTGGAACATCCTTCTAACTCTCAGTAACTGTTAGCCTCCTACCAATGTCCCTTCCCCTCAAGGGCACTTCAGTCAATCTGTTTATTCAGCAGGGCATTAAAAGATGACCTGGCTGATGCCATAACCAGTCCTACAAGAGACATTTTTTATGATGTTGAGACTGTCCTGCAAAGATTTAACTCTTCTTTAACAGTGTGTACTGGTGACAAGCAACATTGCTAAGAATCCCCACTGAGCAGAGGGATAAAAGCCCTTATTGCAAAGCTAGACAACTCATGTTCGACTAGCTACAAGGGTGGTTGATGGGACACATGGTAGGGATACAAATAAGTGACCAACAGCAGCTTTCCCATCCTGGGGAAAAGAGAGGCAGCCTAGGCTCACTGCAATGTTGTGTTACAAGCCTGGTGAGCCCCAATGCTGCAAAGCAAGTGTACCACCTGGTCGGAGGTGGAGTATAAGTGGATTTGCTCATGCACCTACTGACTGTCTAAGCAGTCCTCCACAGGGGTGCCAGGGGTAGGAGGAGTTAGGACACACTCCTTCACAGTTATAGGATGCTGCATCAGTGTCAACCTTCAAACCAATCATGGATGAGGGTTGGGTTGAGCCCAGGGGAAGCTAAAGTGGGTCTGGCAGACCAGGGAATTAGGAAAGAGGAGCTGGTGACAGCTAATGTTCAGATGAGGAGAGAAGGTAGGCAACAGTGTACCCCCTTATCCCCACTCAGAACCACAACCACCGGTGAAACTTTCTGTATTAATTGGCTTTCCATTGGTAACAACTACACTGCGTAACCACAGACATCTAGCAACCTTGGTGCTTAGGTCTTCTTCATCAGAAAGTCCTAAATGTACAGACAACTGTCACACATTTTACATATATATATATATATATATATATATATATATATATATATATATATATATATATATATACATACACACACACACACACACACACACACATATATATATATATATATATATATATATATATATATATATATATATATATATATATATATATATATATATATATATGGGTCCCCTACTAATTACCGAAACGCCGATTCGCCGACAAAGAAATCACCGACACCAAACGACCGACACGCCTGAATCCCGACAGCCGGAAGACCGACAAGGGGAATGTGTAAGCGCGACCTGGTAAGTATGCGATAGTGAGGGATTTAGGAGTAGGGAGCGGACAGGTAAGTGTGCAATAGTGAGGGATGTAGGGTTAGGGTGTGTGATAGGTGAGTGTGCGGTAGTGTCGGAGCTTGGGGTTAGGGGTGTGTAAGTGAGTTAGGGTTAGGGTGCAGGTGGGGAGAGTGTGCGGTAGTGTCAGAGCTTGGGGTTAGGGGTGGGTAAGTGAGTTAGGGTTAGGGTGCAGGTAGGGAGAGTGTGCGGTAGTGTCGGACCTTAGGGTTAGGGTTTGGGTTAGGGCTAGTGGATATGTGTTGTAGTGTACTGTGTTGTTTACGTGTAGTGTGTCGGTGTTATGGTGTTCGTGTTTTGCGTTGTCGGTACTTTGTGTTGTCGGTCGTTTGGTGTCGGTGATTTCTTTGTCGGCGAATCGGCGTTTCGGTCATTAGTCGTAGACCCATATATATATATATATATATATATATATATATATATATATATATATATATATATATATATATATATATATATATACACACACACACACATACATTTACACACACACGCATGTACATATATTATATGTGAGCACACACAGAAACACATCCCAAAACCACTTGTCAGGCTAGCCTGGCCAGGTGTGTGGCTGTAGAAAAGGAGAGTGGGAATGTTTATGAAGATGAAATTACCAATTCAGATTCATCACTCATACCCAACTTTCTTACCTGGGATTGAAGTTCTGGCTCCATTTTCCCCTACACACACAGCACACACACACTTTGGATGGATTACAATAAAAAATATCCAAATTACAGTGACATTACAAAAAAAGACCTCAATCTGCAGATTGCATCTAGCTTACAGTGTCTTGCAATGGGTCTACTTTAGGACCTCAAAAGTTTAATAGCTCAAATGCATATGGATCGAACCATATGCATCGAACTATGAAACAATCGAAGTCCAAATAAAAACAAAAAAAAAAAATTAAACTAATGTAGGCAGGGAGGCAAGCCCACCTGCACCCCGCACGTGGGGGGCTGCACCCCCCGCTACTTTAATATTATCAACTCTAAGATCGCACTACATTGAAATAAACGGAAATCTCCACCTACAGAGATTTCTGTTTACATTTTCAATGTTTTGCACTTTTGGTGTACTCGTGTCAAGAATATCGTATTCAATATTCTAGGATTTCGAGCAAGTAAAGTAGACCCTCTTGCAACTACTGCGCAAATTTTATCCAATAATTTTTTTTAAATGCCAATGAAGTAGCTATATGCCTAGCAAAATGATCTCTGGGTTCCGATACTAGCTGCCTATTATGCTTCTGGTAACAAAGCTACACTTTATAAAACTCTTGTTGACCTGGTTAATCCCACTAAGCCACTGGCCTCTTCACAGGAGACCAGAGATAGCATTCATTATCACTATGGGATAATTGGTCAGGGCATCACGCAACTTCTCCTACTCTTTGATAGGCATCATGGGATCTTTTACATCCACCCAAGCTACCACTAATTCAGGTAGATGGGGCCTTATTGTAACATTTCATCCAAAGGACAGCACACAGAAGTGCAGCATCCACAAAATGCCGCACTGCAGTGTCAGTATTTGGAAATTAATCAAGATACCTGATGTAGAAATCTACAGCCTTCTGATCTCCTAACACCAAAGGTGAGTACACCAGGTATTATATTTTATGCCTTAACATGTAGGTTCTTCAAAGAGCACAACAGAACCTGTTTTGGGACTGTTTGACCATATATTGTTACTCCAAAGTCCTGCCTGCTACAATAAAAAGTCAAGCAGAAATAGCAACATATGCTCTTAACAGACATCCTAAATTAAATAAGTGCCACAGAAGTCAGTCAAAAAGTATCTTCATACTGACACTGTCAGTGTTAGTGGCATGCTATGCAGCCAGGGTTGCCAGACATACCTATTTCAACAGGACTGTCCCAGGATCAGCAGCTCATCTCGAGTACCTGTTAAAATCCCAGCAAAACAGCCTCCACTTTGTTTTTTTATTTTATTGTCCCGTATGCCGGTATACAAGCCTATCAAAAAAAAAAACTTGCAAAACGGAGCTACTTCTGTTTTAATGCAGAATTGCCTGATGTTCCACATTTAACAGAAGAGGGTCCACCACTGTGCAATTTTTTGATTGGCTCATATACCGGCATACGGGCCAATCAAAAATCGACAAAAGTACAGTTTTGTACCTACCATAAATGTAGATGTTCGAGGATTCCCTTGCTGCAGTCCTGACAATTGGGGTATAGTCGTCAGCCCCAGTCGGGTCCAATACCAGAGAGTTGACTGGCGTCGTCATGGCTAGACTAGACCAGGCCCGTCAGGGTACTATCAATGCGATGACCGACGCCATTTCCTCAGTCTTTTCTCCCCAGATGTCAGAAGACCAAAAGACCCTGAAACACAGAGGGGAAGGAGGAGAGAGGGGAGCAGAAGGGAATCCACATCCACATTTATGGTGGTTTTGGGTAAACTGTGTACTGTGTTTCGCTTCCTCCTTGCTGCAGTCCTGACAATTGGGTAGAATCCCAAAGCAGAGGTAAGGGAGGCTGGCAAATTATAAAGTAGCAGAGCTGACAACATGCCTTGTAAAACAGCTGTGGCAAAACCAGCCTAGTCTTAGAGTATATAGGCAGGTGATAATGCCTATATCCTTAGTTGCCACCCCCAGAAATGCTGTTGAAGTGGCAGTAGCCCTAGGGAATAACAAAATGCAATGCAAAAGCCAATCCACCTAGAAATAGTCTGTTTTGACACAGGCTGCCCCTGTGAAAACAAAAAAAAGAAAACAAGTAACTGCTGCCTTATGGAAAATCAAAAGGCTCTACTGCCCAGGAAGGTTGTAGAGGTTTTTCCAACACAAAAATTGATCCCAAGCAGAGTAGGAGCTCTACGTAACGGGGTCTTTTATTCTTCTTTGCCCTCTAAGAAAAGGATTGAACAAAGGATTTAAACAAAGGTGGGGTCAAATCATAGTGAGCTGAAATAGCTGCAGCATGAATCTTTATGGAGAGAAGACAAACCTTTGTCCGCTCTGAAATCTCCAAATTCTTTTGCTGTACTCCAAAATAAAAAATCTCTTTTTTTTTTCTTGACACTCCTCCTAGTAGGCCTCAGCTTCCTCATAATCACATTTAAAACTTGTTGAGGAAGCTGAGACCTACCATGCTTCAACACAGAATATGCCAAGCTGTGAGATGATGACATTGAGCAGATGACCGTCCTTCTGAGATAACAGATGAGGATCAGAGGTAAAAAGGCCATGGAGGCTTCTTTACAAGACTCCTTAGAAGGGTACCAGTGTTGCCGGGCCAATCTGAGCTATCAAATCATCCTTGGCCTGTCCTGTCTGACCTTTAGTAATACCTTTGGAAGAAGAGGTAGAGGTGGAAAGGCATAGACATGAGGTTTTTTTACTGAAAGACAGAGAGCATCCACTCCAAGTGCTGTGTGATGACCTCCCTGCAATACTTTTGCAGCTGGTAGTGGTGAAGCGGAGAACAACACATCTCCTGAGTTCCCCCAGGAGTTCCTTCACTTCTCTGAAATACATGAAGATTTCACTCACTTTCGTGTTTCCTCCATTTGGGGATCCTGCTCGGAGTTCTGTGGAGTTCTGTGCTCCTGGCAGAAACCTGAGCAGAAACAGAGTGCAGTGCAGTCTCCCATAAAATCCATTCTCTGCCTGCCTGAGGATAAGAATGTGTTGAATGTTGTTGTTGTTGTTGATGTACCATTGTGTGTGTGTTCAGAATCAACTTCAATCAACACCCTAACTGAAGAAGTAACTCCTGTAACCAATTAGATGAGCTCCCAAGCAGTGTCCGAGGCATCTGTCGTAAAAAATCTGACTCGCTCTGGCGGGTCACAGAGAGTCCTTTGTTGTTGACATTCCTCCTGCTGAGCCCACAAGAATTTATTATTTGAATGACAGTGTCCAAATCTTGCAGGCTGTGTCCATACATTTTTGAGATACCATTGCAGCTTCCCTCATATGCAGTTGGCCTTGGGGACCAGAAAGAAAGAAGAATAATGAATACAACGAGGCTGGTCTTGAAGTCAGTCAGCACGAGTGAGCATATTTGATGAGGAAGTTGATGGAGTGACTTCTTTTGTTTGTCCGGGGTTAAAAAGCCATCTGGGCTGCTGTATTCAGTCTCACACCCAGAAAGCACATGTCTTGAGAGGGGTACTAACTGACTTTTCGTTCACAGAAGACAGAATACCCCTTTAGCACTGCTATGACATATTCATGACATATTCCAGAAGGTGTCCTTTCTTGAGCCAGAGTTCAGGCAGAGTCGTCAGCCGAATGCCTTGAAGCCTTGAGAAAGCCTGCCTGAAGAAAGCTATCACTGCTGCCAGAACCTTTAGCAGTGGCTCTGGGGCAATAAGCAAAAAGCAAGGCAGAGAACTGATAATGAAAATCTCCAGTTCAAACCGGAGATTTCTTCTGCAACTTAGCCTTATGATATGAAGGTAGCTTCTTTTTTGAGATCCAACCATCCATCCAGTGATCCTTGCCCAGCAGAGGTAACACAGTTGCAACAATCAACAACTTGAACAATCAAAATTGGTCTCCACATGTTCCCCTTCTTTGGTACTAGAACAGCCGACAATATAAAATCGCCCCTGATACAGGGGATCACCTGAATAGCCCCATAATAGAGTAACTGAGAAAACTTGCTTGTGAGCCTTTTCTTGTGGAGGAGGGAGGAGAGGCATGCCTTTTGCCTTTGAAAGGGTGTAAAAATAAAAATGTAAAATGAATGATGATGATGAATGATATCCCCCACTGGTCTTGGTGAAATGATTTTTTCCCAAAAGAGAAAACAGACAAACAATCTTCCAAGCAAAACCAGACGAGAAGAACTGGCAGGCTGGCAAGGACTCTTGCTGGAGTCCACCAACCCGCTGCTGAAACTGACCCTCTGATCAGGCACTGAGCACTGTCTGATCCCTGATCTGACGAGCCTCCAGACCTGCCTTAGACCCCTGCCCCTACCCCTACTGGAGCCTGGGGAAGCAGGATATGTCCACCCCCACCCTTAGCAGGCCAATTTCTACTAAACTGGGAGGCTGGACCTGCAAAATCTTCCACAGTCTGCATAGACTTAACTTTTGTCCTCCATTTAACTTTAAGACAGGCTTCCTTGGCTAGGTCCAAACAACATCAGAGACTAACAAATCAAATCAAAATCTTGCATCAAACATGCTCCATGTAACATCTCCAGCTTCAATCATGCATGGAAGCCAACACAGCATCAAAGCCACAGCACAGACCCTCGCCACCCTAGAGGCCACCTACTTGTTCAGACACATGAACCAAATCCAGCAATTCTTTACCTCATACCAAACTAAAGCATCCACCTTAGATTTCAATTAGAAAAAAGGAGATAATTCTGATATTTCAGCATAAAAACTGACAATTCAAAATTCCAAGGAAGAGGAGAAGAAGTGATTTCTTTACCTCCCCAACAGCCAAAGCCCTTGCCTCTTTATCTTATCCAAGAGGGTATTTAACCATAACCACTAGAACACCTTTGGGCCCCTGAGAAACAGTTTCTGCGTTAAACAAATACTTATGTTTTGGCACAATACCTTATGAGCTGGGCAGACTGGTGGATACCTATCAGGCTTAGGAGGCAGGGGCAAGGAATTCAGGGTTCAGAGAAGCACCACAAAAACATCCTCCACCACATTCAACACAGGAGAAAGGGCTAAGGCCTGAGCCTAGCAAGCCTTTTCTCTGGCCTTTCTGGAGTCAGAGTCAGGGAGTAATAAGTCTTGAAAGAGTGAAGTGTCTCTGAAAATGAAAAACTAATGAGACCTGAGGAAATCCTCAGGAGGGAGATCAGAAACGATCAGAATAGCAAAGTCCTCCTGCAAGTCTTTAGAAAACTCTTGGAAACCTCCACCAGAGACTCAAAACTGTGTCACTCCTGTTGCCTCTTATCAGTCTTATCTCAACTAAATTCTTAACCTCTAAACTCATATCAGAGTAGCATATGTTTCTAGGCACAGAGCCCGAAATGCTAGGAGAAGCCCTTACAGAGCTTGAACTGGCCTTCTCTAAAAAGAAAGCTGGCAACAGAAGGAGAGGCCCTAACTACCTTGGGAAGAGGGAGAACAGTTACCTGAGAAGCCCCTCAGCCTGGCCTGCCTCCTGAGGGAGATCATCCTGCAACAGTAAAAAGCATCTGCCAGAGACTCCATAGACTCTCCTGCAAACCTCTCAGGCTAAGAGCCCTAAAGGACCGACCGCCGGGACCGCCGTGCGTTCCTCACCCCTCACTGTTCACTGTTTTGTCCTTGCGCTTCAGAAGATGAAGGCCGGAGCATCCATCGGCGTGCGCACAATTGCAACGCTTCTAACCCTAGCAACTAAAAGCCTAATAGTGCCTTGTTAAATCTAGCACAAGCACAAGGCAGCACAAACAACGCTGCGGCCTAAACAAACAAGGTATACACAATGTATGATAATGATATCACGTTGATGTCTTCCCAAAAAAACCAGTTATCCACAAGACTGACATCGATTCACTTTTCTGACAAAAAAAACCAAAATGTTCCCCCAAAACTAAATACTTAACTCTGTATCGTCTGAAACTCTCTGAAACGGGGAAAATCTCAAAACCCAACCTGCACTGTACGCAAACTTGCGCTGCATCCCACAAAGACTGAGGGAATGACGCCGGTGCGTGGTCAGTCGCACGAGTACGCATGGCGTACTGCGTGAGCGTATGACGACGCCACGCCTCATATTCAACCTATCGCCGGCCGACTGGGGGTGGGACTCGGACCCCAAAAGGGAAGACGAAGAACATCAGGGAGCAATGTGCGTTTCATGTGGAACTGCAAGGTGAAGGACCTTTGTTTTTTTGTCCCTACCTGTCCCATAAGAAATCTGGCATCCCTGTATGCAGCATACTAGCCTTTGATGCCTGGAAAATACAATTGTAAGTTGTATCCTCTTGACATCTGGGGCCTGGATTTTATAACCCAGTAAAAAAAGCAGTCCTGAGAAGCCATCCTTCAAATAAGGCCTTCAGAAAAGGTCTCCTCTGCCCAAACTGGTAGCAGCTCATACTGAAGTTTATTCTGCCAAATACTGACGGATTACAGACTATTTATATAACAATTACAAAATTTACTTCAACAAAAAACTGCAAAAATTGCAAACATCCAAAATGCTATTTTTTTTCATATTTCCTTATCCCAGATAATGTCTTAAATCCAAATTTTTACACATCTAACAGCATCCATAATTGCCCATTTTTAATATATAACATTCCTTAACATCTTCCTTCATGAATATTCCATTCACATGGAGTACAGATACCTTATACATTTCAAGCACATACATAAATATTTACTACTACTACTACTACAGATACATTTCTCTACAGTTTTACATATTTTTAATTCAAAAGACTCCACTTCTTAATGTTACACTCATTTTTTAATTCCCTTACCTGGTAGCCAAAGAATACATGGAAGGTTAGCTTTTTTATTTACTGAATGTACAGAGTTTTCAATGATAAACATTAGGATGATGGGTCAAAATGAGAATGCAGCCTGTTAATAGACAAGGAAAGAGCTGGCTGTCATGCTACATGCAAGGTGTGCGACCAACAACGAAGTTAAGGAAAATTTTGCCACAGTCAGGATGACAAGAGAGTGAAATCCCAACAGCTACCCCATTGCAGAATTCTACTGAGGGCAGACTGTGGTATACTTAGAAAGTTACTTAAGCACATTAGCTGAACGGTTGGCTCTGGATATTTCCAATATGTTCTACCCCATATTTTTAAATACTCAGACCGGTAGCATACAAGTTTAAATCTTGCCCATAAAGTGTTTTTGGCAAGATATGAAACAAGCCTTCAGGACACAGCTGTGCAATTACCAGTTCATGACTTGAGACCTATGATAGTGCCAGTTTAAGACTTGGGGCCCCCGTAGCTGCCTTAGTGAAAACCTGATGCAAAAAGTCCCAGTTACTAACAATTTGAAAAAATGCCAATTAAATGCTTAACAAAAACTCAAAATTAAATGCTTTCTCTTAGTTCAAAGCTAAATTTCCAAGTATGTTCAGTACATAAAATAAGATGGTTCTGCAGCTTCAAATAACTATGGCAACCAGGAAGGGTAAGTTCACAGACACTATGACTGGGTAGGGTTGAGGGGGTAAAATACTGCTTTAGGACATGAAGAAAAGCAGATTTTTTTATTTCAGAGACTGGACACTTGGGGATCGAGAAACTCATGTTATTCATGTTATGTTAACCAGAACATTGGATTTAATGAATATCTGTCTGGACATGGACTGGCTGCTGAAGGCACCAATGTTTCCATGGCACCAGCAAACTCTTGCTAACTCAAGTTATACTCCCTATCCTATAATGCTTTACCCCATTCCACGTCTACAGATCATGTGAATACAGAGATGGCAGTAGCCATCTCGGAAGGCAAGATCAAATCGCCATGCACAAGGAAAATTTACAAACATGAGAACCAAGAAGACCTCCAGAGGCCTTGGTAACCAAACCTAACATTCTGGCAACTACATAACTTATATTTAAGTTGGTCACTTCTGAACACTGGAACAGATGGACAGAATCCAAGCAGTCCTGAGGAGGCCCAAGTTATTAAACCTTTGAGAATGGAGGCACGAGCTCTAGATAAGATGTCCAAACTGTAATGTCTGGTAAAAATATGCAAAGCAAATAATCTGGCAGCTACACAAATTTCTTCAGAGGGTAAATTTCTGTGCAAGACCAAGGCTGTGGTGTGAGCCCAGACAGAAATGTGCTTCTGGTCAGGAAGGCAGGGACTTCCTGCTAGATGACAGTACAGTTGTGTAAGATCTTACCATAACAGCAGATGTCTTACTTCCAACTGCTGCAGTATTCTTTATAAATGGGATAGCCTGCAGAGGACAGCCAAACACCCAGCCAGCAGAACAAATACCTTAGCTCCTTCCAGGCACTGTACGTCAGACATATCCTACATCTAAAACACAGGGTACACAACTGAGAATAACCCAAGAGAAGCAAGGACATGCACCCAGGAAGACAAAGAAGGTCCACTCGGCCAGAGGAAAAGCCACAGAGAAAAACTGGGGGAAGGAGTGAAGAACAGAGTACTCCCAACAGTGACAAGTAGGGTGTCTACTGTTGTGTTAAGATCTTACACAGTTGTACTATTTCCTTCCTTATCACTGTTGCAGAACTCTTTACAAATGGGAGAGTAAAAAATCTACTGTAAAGGATGCCAAGGAGGAAGAAATAGAAGTCTCTTCCAATAATCCATGCAGGATGGCCCTGGCACAGCCAGCCATAGCCCTGGAAATCGCATTCAACATGTTTAGTAAAGGTATGTACATAAGACCAAGCAGCAGCTTCCAGAATGGAAAGAGTATTCAGACCCTTGATAAAAAAAGCACCAGAAGAGGCCACGGACCTGACAGAATAAGCACAAACAGAAGTCACTTACCATGAAGAGAGTAGCAAAAAGGAAAGAGTTTGCTTAGAAACAGCCAACCCAATTTCCCGGAATGAAGAGAAACAAAAAGTTGCTCAGATTTCCTTGTACCATTAATTAGTCTTGTCTAGGTAATATTTTATACGTCTATATAAATTCAAAGTAGGAAGAATTCTCTCACCAGCATTATGTGGAGAAGGGAGGGGAGAGGATGATGAATACCTTGAAAGACAAATTAATAACCTTTGGCATAAAAGGATTCATACACCAAGAGACAAAAAAAAAAGGGGGGGGGGGGGGACTGCCATGACTGCCTGAAGTTCAGAAACCTGTCTGGCAGAAGTAAGGGCTACCAACAGTTTCCAAGTACAATTTATGTAAGAGAGACTGTAGGCTCAAAGTAGCCAGAGACCATCTTTCAAAAAAATTAAGATCCCAAGAAGGAGGAATAAGCTTTCCTGGAGGCCTAACATAAGACACGCCCTTTAAATATTGTTTAACATCTAGAAGCAAGTGGTGAGGACAAAAGCAGACAACAAAAAATGGCAGACAAATGGGCTTTCACAGATAACTATGCCAGGCCAGAACTGAGCATCTCACACAGAAAAGAACCTTAAGAATATCCACAGAAAGAGGTCCAAGTTATAAGTGAAGCACTAAATAAAAAATCACTTATTTAGCTACATAGGATTTTCTAGTAGTGGGTTTTCTGACCCATTGCAAAACAAAACACATCCACAAAGAATTGGGGGTCTAAAAGGAATCAAAACCTTATCACCCAAAAAGTATGAGGGTGAATGAAAGACCTAATGCCCTGTGTGAGAAGATCCATGCTATGAGGTAAAAAAGTTATGTACTCACCACAATGTTCCATCGGAGTAGTTCTACTTCATTTGTCTTCAACTTGTGGGATACCACACCCATATCGGATCAGAGCTGGCAATCTTACTAGCATCTGCTCCGAGCTCCTCCCCTTACAAATACACCTCCACTACCTTCCAACTCCCAGATCGAGTTTGCTGATCCTAACACTGACAACTCGACCTGAAAAAATACTCATGACCCATAACTGCAGCCCACAGGCTGTTCACACGACAAGGTTCGGGGGAAGGAGGGAGGGACGGTTGAAGACAAATGAAGTAGAACTACTCAGATGGAACGTTACAGTGAGTACATAACTTCTTTATCTGAAGTAGTTTACTTCATTTGGTCTTTAACCTGTGGGACAGAGTCCCCAGCTACTAAACTCCTGGCTGTCCCTCATGGAAGGATATTCCGGAGCACTGCAGAAAGTACAGTTGTGTACACTTACCATAAATGTAGATGTTAGAGTGTATTCACTGTTGCAGATATTACATTTGGGTAATCTACTGGCAGGTTGCCCACAGTTGGCCTGATTAACAGTCTTGGGTCCTGCGTCGGTTACTGTCCCTTCTTCCATGACGTCAGGTCGTCAGGGGGTATAAACCATGCAGCCATCAGTTTTTCTTGCCCCAGATGTCAGGAGCCCCCCAAATGGGGAGCAAATAAAAATAAAAACACAAAAAATATACCTCCAATCCCAAAAGCAAATACACCAAAAGGGCTTTTAAGCATAGTGAAAGAAAGTAGAGGTATAGCCAGAGAAAAATAGGGGGCTGGAGAGAGGGTAACCAGGACTGCAACAGTGAATACACTCGAACATCTACATTTATGGTAAGTGTACACAACTGTACTATGTTCTTTGTGTTTCACTGTTGCAGTCATTACACATGGGAAGATTCCCAAAGCTATGGTTGGGTGGAGGGAATTATACAGCATTAGGACCAGCTATAAGGCCCTGCAGGACAGCAGTAGCAAAGCCAGCCCTGGATTTAGAGAAAAGTGGTAAATGGTTAGGTTTGGTGAATGTATGACCTGAGCTCCAGGTAGCAGCTTCTAGAACATCCCTGGTAGGAACACCTCTGAGAAAGGCTGTAGAAGTAGACGCAGCCCTGGTGGAATGAGATCTGATCTCCTGGGGGATAGTTTTACCATGGTGCATATAGCAGAAAAATACAATGGCTTATCCATTTGGAAATAGTCTGCTTTGAAATAGCCTTTCCCTCTGCCCCTGCAGCAAATGCCACAAGTAGTTGCTCAGATTTTCTTTGAGATTTTGTCATGTTTAAGTAAAATCCAAATTGTCTGTGTACATCCAATGAATGTAGAATCCGCTCCCTCTTGTTCTGTGGATTGGGAAAGTAAGTTGGCAAATTAATGGTCTGATTAAGAGCCACACTGGATACCACTTTAGGCATGAAGGATGGATTGGTCCCGAGACATAACCCTGTCCGCATGAAAAATTATGAAAGTCTCCAATGCCATAAGAGCCTGTAATTCGGAAATCCAGCTAGCTGAAGTGACTGCTAAAAGGAAAGCTGTTTTCCAGGAGAGACATTTTAAGTCTGCAGGAGCAGCTGGTTTGAAATGAGGGACAGTGAGTTTTTCCAATACAAAATTGAGGTCCCAGGCAGGGGTTGGAGCTCTCCTGGGTGGTCTTAAGTTTTTGGCCCCTCTGAGATACTGCTTTAGCAGAGAATGAGAGAAGAGGGAAGGTTCTGTGTTGTAATGAGCTGAAATGGCTGAGGCATTGACTTTTATGTTAGAAAAAGACAAGCCCTTGTGAAGCATCTCAGTTAGGTATTGTAAAAATCTGAGGAATATTGGACACTGCTGTGCTTATTCCTTGTGATTTATTCCAGGCACAGAATCTTTTCCATTTGTTAGCATAAGATTTTCTAGTATTAGGCCATCTTGCCTCGAAAATGACATCCATCACAGGTTTACTGAGGGATGCTAAGGGTGAATTTAGGTCATTAGCAACGCTGCAAGATTCAAAGAATGGAGCAGAGTGTGCAGAATTTGGTTGTTCTGCTGAGACAGTAAGTAAGGCGTCTGAGGCAGGTGCCACGGTGGAAGGTGTGACATATTGCGCAGGAGTGGGTAACAGTGTTGGCGAGGCCAGTCTGGAGCAATCAAAATAATTTTTGGTTTGTCCCGTTTGACTTTTAGTAAAACTTTGGAGAGCAGAGGAAGACTGGGAAAGGCATAGACTGACAGGTTTTTCTAGCTGAAGGATAGAGCATCCACTTCCCAGGCTTTTTTGTGATGAGTTCTTGTGCAGAATTTGTTCAACTGATAGTTCTGGGGTGAGGCAAAAAGATTTATGTCTGGACTCCTCCATTTGCGTGTTAACATGTTGAAAATCCGTGGTTCCAGTTTCCATCCGTGTGGGTCCAGGAGATTTCTGCTTAGTTAGTCTACCAGAGTATTCAGCTTTCCTGGCAGGAATTGAGCTTGTAGTTGTATTTGATAGGTCAATGCAGTGTTCCACAATGCCATGGCTAGTCTGCAAAGGGGGTAGGAGTGTGTACCCCCCTGCTTATGTACCACATTACTGTGGTGTTGTCTGTCTTTATCATTAATTGTCCTGGATGAATGTAGTCCTTGAAGGCTGTCAGTGCATTATCTACAGCTAGCATTTCTTTTTGATTGATATGAAGGTGCATTTGATTTGGACTCCATTTGCCCTGAATGCACTTCCCTACCAGATGAGCCCCCCAAGCACAGTCTGATGCATCTGTAGTTAGGGTTTGGGCAGCAGGGGGTGGAGTGAATGGCAGTCCCTTGTTTTGGTGGCAGGCCTCTGCCCACCACAGGAACTCTCGTTGCAGGCAAGGTATGATAGGAATCATTGTTTCCAGGCTGTGACAATGTTGACTCCATAAAATTTTAAGTACCACTGAAGTTTCCTCATATGCAGTCTTGCATATGGAATTAGAAGAATGCAGGAGGCCATGAACCCCAAGGCTTGCAGAATTTGTCTTGCAGATAGCAGGGTTTTTGTGGCCACCTGTTTGAAGTAAGTCACAGATTGAATTTGCTTTTCTGGTGTACGAAAAGCCATCTGGGCAGTTGTTTTCAAGCTTGCACCCAGGAATGTAATTTTTTGAGAGGGTACCAGTTGTGATTTCTTTTTGTTTATATAGTGTACCCTAGACAAGTTAGAACCCTTTTTACAAACGCCAGATTTTTAGAAGAATGTCCCTGTTTTCTGCCTGAATTAGACAATCGTCCATGTATGGATATATTTGAATATTTCTTTGCCTGAAAAATGCAATTACTGAAGCCAGGCACTTTGTGAAGACCCTGGGCGCAGTAGATAAGCCAAAGGGCAGTTCAGATAACTAGTAATGCAAGTAGCCTGCTTTGAAGCGGAGGCATCTTCTGCAAGACTCCCTGAATGGGATATGCAGGTAAGCCTCTTAAGTCTAGAGTTACCAACCGGGCATCTTTGCCTAGCATAGGAACTAACTGTTGAAGAGTCAGCATCTTGAATTTTGGAATGTCCAGAAATTTGTTTCGAGTAGATAAGTCCAGAATTGGACACCATGATTCGTCTTTTCTGGGTACCAGGAACAGTCTTGAATAGAAACCTTGTCCCTTTTCCTCTTCTGGTATGGGTTGAATAGCCCCCATGTTCATGAGGGACAGTACTTGTTTCAGGGCCTCTGCCCACTGATTTGGGGGCAGGTCTGGCCATCCGTTTGGGATTGGCAATGTGTGGAAATGAAATCTGTATCCCTTGAATACTATACTTAAAACCCATTTGTCCTGGGTTATAAGTTGCCAGTTTTTTGCATGAAGTGCCAGTTTCCCCCCAAAGGGGCGGTTAAAAGGTAAGTGCTTGGTAAGTGTAAAGGGAAGTCATTGAGACTGCTTACCATGGGAAGGGTGTCTTGTTGTTTCCAGATTTGGAGGAAGAGGCACCCCATTGTTTTGTTCTAAAAGTCCCTTGTGACTGAAACCTGGAGCCTTTGGAATGTCTGGGCTTGACTTGAGTGGCTCTCGAAGGAACTGGAAATGACCAGTTCTTAGTAGGCCAGTGTCTACTAAATCTTGTATCTTCCATCTTTTTTTTAAAACTTCTTCAGCCTTATTACCAAAGAGACTGTCCAGTTGTAAAGGAGCATCCAACAATTTTGCTTTAACATGATCAGGCAGAGTTTGCTCTTTGAGCTAAGCATGCCTTCTTAGCACAGACCCAGTTACAGCAGCCCTGCAAAAGGCCTCCAAAGAATCAGAACCACATTGCAAAGTAGGTTTTCCAACTTGTTCAGCTGAACGCAATGGATCCTGTAAAAGGCCTCCAAAGAATCAGAACCACATTGCAAAGTAGGTTTTCCAACTTGTTCAGCTGAATGCAATGGATCCTGTAAATCTTTATTTTCCACACAGTCAGAAATTAACATAATTTTCTGTTTAAGCAGTTCCATGCTATGCTGTTGATATTTTAGCATATGAAATTGACAGTTTAAAGCCCTGATTGCCAAGGTTGCAGAAGTGTAAACCTTCTTACCCCATCTATCCACCGCCCTGAAATCTCTATCAGAAGGGGTAGGATTTTTAGCAGTAGAAGCCTTAATGCCCTTGGGACCCTGAGAAATGGTTTCAGGATCTGCAACAGGATTTTTGAAAAGGAATTTGTGGGAGTCAGGAACCCTGTAGTATCTGTCTGGCCTACAAAGCAGGAGGCAGAGAATCAGGAGCCATACTAGATTCTGAAAAAAACATCAACAATATCTAGGACAGGAGGTATAGCCAAAGGCCTATGCTGAGTAAGAATAAGAAAATCCCTAAGTCTCTTTTTAGATTCAGAAAAATCCTGACTTTCCCAATGGAAATGTTCCCTTAAGTTATGTAAAGTTTCCCCAAAAGAAAATTCTTCAGAGGGAGAAGCAGAAGGAATGGAATCTTCTGCATCAGAGTCTTCATAAGTAGGTATAGACAACCCTGTTCATTAGAAGAGTCAGAAGAAATAGAATCCTGTTCAGAAGATTCAAAATCAATGTCTTGCCTAGGCCTCTTAGAAAGGGGGGGGGGGGTTGGCTACCCCTGATCAGAGTAATTAAATCTTCAGCCATTTTGATCATTTCTTTTTTTAGGCATAGGGGCCTGCACATGTGGCCCAGGCATCGGTTTTTTAGGCATAGGTCTAGATTTTGGCCTTAGTTTTGAAGATGGTGTCGGTCTACTATACAAATCTGTAGGCTTGAAAACACCCTCAGAAGCCGGTGCCTGCACAGCGGCTCCGGACCCATCTAAGGTACAGACATCCTCGGGTTCCATAATTGAAGCATCTCGCGGCATACTGGACTCTAAATGGGTATCAGTAGAGGCCTGCGAATCAAAAGTAGCGGTTATCAGGGACTGCGAAAGCGCCTCACTGAGTACCGGTGAACTGGCGACTGGCTTAGGAGCATCGTCGTCAGTTTTGGACCTCATTGGCCTGTCTCTGTCTTTTTCTTTGCATTTTTTTTTAGGTATTTCGGTAGTTGGATTGCTAACCGACGACATTTCTGGATAATTAAAGCGTGAGCCAAAATATTCAGAAGCAAAAATGTATGGACGTTTGATAGTGCGTTGATTAAATTTAGCACAAAACCAAAAGCAAGGTACATTGTGGTCAGAGCCTAGGCAAGGAATACAGTACAAATGAAAAGCCTTATGAGGTATTTGCTTCCCGCAAGAAATACAATTGTTAACTTTTACTGACATCGGTAAGGAGCAAGAAAAAGTTTCCCCAATAGGGTACTTAGCTTTTTATTTGAAGACTTCGGTTCTGAAACTAGAAAACGAAAATTTTAGGAGTCTGCCGGCCGGCACTTGCGAACTGCTTCTGCTTCAGACACCACGCGGCAAGAAAGACTGATGTAATGGCGTCGGCTGCATGTTTTATACCCCTGACGACCTGACATCATGGAAGAAGGGACAGCAACCGACACAGGACCCAAGACTTTGTTAATCAGGCCGACTGAGGGCAACCTGCCAGCAGATTACCCAAATGTAATGACTGCAACAGTGAAACACTAACATCCAAAGGATGCTCTCCTAGAAGTCAAATCCAATTTATAATGAGAAATAAATGTATGAGATGAGGACCAAGTAGCTGCGAACAAATATCATCCAAGTAGACTCTAGACCAAAAGGCTGAAGAAGTAGCCATGGACCTAGTGGAATGAGCTTTCACCTGACCCGGAGACCTGCCTCTGTCCTTGTAGACCTGAAGGATGCATGAAGAAATCCACCTAGCAATAGTGACCTTGGAGATAGTTGATCAGATCTATGGAAATTTTTGGTTCTGTGTAAATAAAATCGTAACTGTCTATGAACATCCAGCAAGTGGAGTTTGTATTCCATTTTATTAGAAAAATTAGGAAAGAAAACTTGCAAATTGATGGTTTGACTAATATTAACTGGTGATGCCACCTTGGGAAGAAAGGGATGGATTGGTCCATAGGGAAACTATCTTTGTGGAAAATCATATAAGGAACTTTGACAGACAATGCCTGCAGTTCCAAAATCCTTTTAGCAGCGGTAATAGCCACCAGTAAAGCTGTTTTCCAAGACAAAAATTTTAGATCTGTGGTTGCAGCAGGTTCAAAAGGCAGGGCGACCAGAGCTTGAAGAACCACAGTAAGGTCCCATGGAGGAACAGGATCCTTGACAGGGGGCGTAACAGAAAAATTCCTTTGATAAAGGCTTTACGCAGTCTGGATGAGGCAAGTGAGGCAGAATTCTCACCCACATGAAAATGAGAAAAGGCAGCCAATTGAACCTTGACAGTAAAATAACTAGCTCCCTGTTGAAAAATATCAGCTAGGAAATCAAGAATGGCAGAAATAAGAGTTGTGAAGGGGATCTAAACTCCTCTAAGAGGGCCAAAAGGAAAAACGCTTCCATATACTGCAATAAACCTTTCTGGTTGAAGACTTATGAGCAGCCACAGAATAGACCTAACTTACTAGGATAATCCAGGAGTCATAGTGATCATGGGAATTGGAACAGCCAAGCTGCGAGCTTCAAACTGTCCAGGTTCGGATGAGGAATCCCCGGTGTGTGTGAAATCAGATCCTGAACGGGATCCAAGATCCAGGGCGGAGCTAGAAGGTGAGACCAAAGGAAGGGAAACCACATCTGGCAAGGCCAAAACAGGGCAATGAGGATCACTTTGCTCCCCAGTCGATGAGCTTTCTGTAGAAACCTGGGAATAAGAGGTACTGGAGGGCAAGCATAACGAAGACAGGGAGGTCAAGCATGGACTACAGCATCACTGGGTGACTCTCCCGGCAGGGGGTTCAGAGCAAAAAACTCACTGCACTTCACGTTGGAAGGAGATGTGAAGAGATTGCAGCAAGGCTGACCCCACTCCAGGAAGATCTGCTCCACTACTGAAAGATTCAGAGACCACTTGTAAGGCATCAGAATAGTCAGACTTAACCTGTCCGCTAGAATGTTGGACCATCCCGGAATGTGCATTGCTATGAGAAAACGATCAGTGGAGATCACCCATTCCCACACTCTCATGACCTCTTGACAAAGGGGGCAAGATCTGGTCCCTCCCAGTTTGTTGATATACCAGACCACTGACATGTTGTCCGACTGAATTGCAATGGTTCCCAGAGGAAGAAAGGCATGAAGGGCCTGCAACGCTAAAAGGACCGCCCTCATCTCTAGAACGTTTATGAGCAAGCTGGTCTCTACAGGGTACCATAGGCCTTGGACTGACCTGCCCGAACAATGTCCCCCCCACCAGAGTTGTCAAGCATCCGCCGTCACTGTGGCTTGGACAGGGGCTGGAACAGAGGGTCATCCCTCCAAAGTGTCCGGAGAACACATCCACCAGAGAAGGGACGACCAAAAGACTCAACTGAGTTGTATTGGAGATGACAATGGAAGTTCCAACAGGGACCATTGTACAGCTAGTGTCCACTGTAGAATTCTCATATGTAACCGGGCACACAGGAGAAGCGTTATGGTTGCCACCATTGAACCTAAGGCCTTCAACACCAGCTCTGCCGATGGAAGATGAGAATGGTAGATCAGAGAGACATGCATCCTCAGGTTTTGTATGCTCTCCATGGTCAGGAAGATTTTGCACTGTAATGTACCTATCCTTGCCCCAATGTAATCTATCACCTGAGCAGGACTTAGAAGTGATTTGGATGCGCTGATTGTGATCCCCAAATCCAGGGCAAGTTTAAAAAATAATCCCTGGTTTGAGAGAGTAGATACGTGGTGGGAGCAGTGAGAAGCTAATCGTCCAGGTACGGATAGACCCAAATCCCCTGAAGCCTCAGGTGAGCCACTACCACTGCCATCACTTTGGTGAACACCCTGGGGGCCGTAGTGAGATCAAAGGGTAGGGCTCAAAACTGGTAATGATCGACTCCTAGCCGGAAGCAGAGGAACCTCCTGCAGCTTCTGTGCATCTTTATGTGATAGTAAGCACCCTGGAGGTCTAACAAGCACATCCAGTCACGTGTGACCATCTGGAATTTTTCTTTGGCTACTGACAGGATCAAGGTAGATAGGTCCAGAATGGGCCTCAAGTCCCCCGTTTTCTTTGGCACAAAAAATAACCTGAAGTAGAAGCCTGATCCGGACTGATCTGGGGGTGTTCTGTTTCAATAGCTCGTTTTTCTAGCAGCCTGGAAATTTCCTGTGCTGCTGCCTCCCTTTGCGTGGGTGGTACGTCCGGGAGGTGTTTGGGAGATTTGGGAGGAACCACACAGGGGATAGCGTATCCTCTGGATATGATCTGAAACACCCAGCAGTCTGATGTTACGGACTCCCATGCCACCAGGTGCAAGGACAATTGTCCCCCGACTGCCTCCAGACTAGAGCAGTCGGTCCACCCCTCAGGGTTGCTGTCTGGGCCTGTCTGAGAACGGTTCTCGAGACCCAAAATTCCTCGAACCCCCTCTGCCTCTGGGCTGGCGTCCATTCTGTTCCCCTCTGCCTCTGGGTTAAGAAGAGGAGTCCTGAGTGTCCCGGGAATACTGTGACTTCCGAAACCACATCTTCTTTTGCCCTCTCTGATTCTCGGAAAAGGACTTTTGAGGGTTCAAGAAGTGGATACTGATGGCAGTGTCTTCTCGTCCTTCTCACTCTGGACTAGAGTCTCTTTGACGGTCTTAGCAGAGAGTAGAGCATTCATATGGGGCATTGGCAAAGGACGCCTTGAAAGGTTCCTAAAACTGACATCTGAGCCAGGCGTTGCGCCTCATGGACACGCCAGACCCAGCCGCCCTAGCCGCTCCTTCAGTAGCATGTGAAAGGAGGCTCATGGATGCGTTGGAAACTGCTTTCAAAGTGGCCATCCTTGCGGAGAATGACTCCCTGTCCTCCTGCAACATGTACTTATAAGGAAGACTCTGCCAGCTCCTTGACCACATCGCACTGGGGTCAAGTGACATGGGCCAGGTAGTTCAGCACCCTAATAGAATAAGGTACCTGAAGCATAAACCCGCTTCCCTAAGTGGTCCATCATCCGCTACTCTCGGTCAGGAGGATGAACAGAGAAACTCTCTTGGGCAAGTTCCTTCTTTGTGGCTGCTGCTACCACCACAGCATCTATGGGGGAGCCCTTGTTCCACGCTGGCCTATCTAAAGGTGGACTCAAGATTTTGTCAGGCCTTTTGGGGATTGGTTCTGCTGTGTCTGGCTACTTCCAGGTCTGCAAGGTGACCAGGTCAACCAAGGGATCTGCGGGAGGGGATACACAGGAAGTAGATGGGCCCATGCAGAATGCCTCCAGGAACATGGACTCGTCAGAAGAAGGTTTAGGGGCGGATCAACCTCAACGCTGGCAAAGGATTTTCATGATGTCTCCAAAGGAGACATCCTCGGGAGGTGACCTGGGGGAACCTTCTCCATCATCTGAATCCGTATCCTCGGTGAGGGACTCTGGGAAGTCCAAGTGACTCCTCTTACACGTATGCTTTCGAGGCACATCTCTGGTGGGGCTCTCTGGGGGGAACTCGCAAGCCACTTGTTCCTCCAACGAGAGAATCGGAGCCGGGCCCGAAGTGTATGGAGCTCAGAGAGAGGGAACTTGGCCCGACAAAGCCAGAGCCAATGAAAAAAAGTTCCGCTCCCTCGGATCTGACACCCAAGCTCCGGCTCAGAGCGGCTCGGATCAGACTTGCTCCAGGCAGCTGTCGGTTTTGAGGAAGCAGGTACCATCGGCGCCGACCCCCTGACAAAAGCCATCCTCGGATCAGAGTACTCCGAACCTGGTGGACAGATCGGAGAAGGAGAGATAGTGTAAAAAAGGAAGCAAACTCCCCCCTCCTGATGGAGAGGGGGCTGGCAAGATGCCCATCTGGATCAGAGTACAAATGAACCTCATCATTTTATCCATGTCGACTTCCGATAAGAGCCATGTGGACCTCGAAGAGGCCATGGACTCCGACCTTGCAGGTCGGGGAACAGAGGCCCTATATAAAGAGTGTGTCTCCTCCGGCTCCAGGGAAAATCTCTTGAGATCGGAGCCGAGGGGAATCACGGATCCTATGCTGACTCTTAGCAGGTGAAGGGAGGTCCAGAGACCTCTGATGTTTCTCAGACTTGGATTCAGGCACACACTCCTTCTCTCTGTCCCTTTTCTGCTCCACTTAGAGTCCCAGCCTGGGAGGGAGGAAAATCAAAGGCAAGAGAGGAAGGAGAGGCAGCCACAGCAACTGCTATGACTGAAGCAGAGGACTAGGCAGCCGCCTCAGAAGTGGGAAGAAGGCCTTTCAGGGCCAACTTAGCCTTCCTGTCCTTGATTGAGCATGAGTTAAAACCCGCGCTTATAGAGCAGTCAGTACTGAGATGGGCAACGCCCAAGCATATTACAGAAAGAGTGTGGCCATCTGCTGGGGACAGCTTATGGCCACATTCAGTGCACCTTTTAAATACGGGCTTATCAGCCATTCAGACAAGAGATGGAAAACAAGTAGTTTCAGAAAAAAAAAAATTTTGTTTTCCCACTTAAGCCAATCACCCCACTCACACAGAACACTGAGGGAGGAGGGGACACAAGTACACTAACCAACTAAGCTAAACCACCACAAAGTTTAATCACATGATGCACCAAGCGAGGGGATGAGGAGGGGAACCTATACTAACCACTATACTATAAAGAGAGAAAAAAGGCTTACTAAAAGCTTTCAAAAACCCACTTACTACTCGGAGTACGAGATCACGATGTTTCAGCTAGCCACGGCAAATGAGATCTGGGGGTTGGAAGGTAGTGGAGGTGCATTATGGGTAAGGGGAGGAGCTTGGAGTAGATGCTAGTAAGATTGCCAGCTCTGATACGGTAATCCCACAGGTTGAAGACCAAATGAAGTAAACTACTTCAGATCTTGTGATAACTACCCCTGGCCAGATGAAATAACAGGGGGCACTAGTGCTGTATGAGTCATCAGCTAGACTTCGGTGCTATACCACATGATTTTGTGGAAAACCTTTGGCAACCTGGGGCAGGGGGAGGGGGGATAAGCATACAGAAAAATCCCCTTCCAAGAGAAAGACATTGTGTCCACCTCCCCAACCCAGAGGGCTTAGCACTCTTAACAAAACATGGGGAGTCTTCCATTTGGCAAGGAGGCAAAAGGATCTACTTGAGTACCACACTGATGTACAATGTCCAAAAAAAAAACAAACAAAAAAAAAACTCCTATGAAGCTTCCATTCATGAGGATCTGCCTTGAATATGCTCAGACTGCCTTGCCCCAAGACTGAGCTCAGAGAATGCAAACTGCCTACAAAATAAGATGGCTGATTTGCAAAACTCCCAAGCTTGAAGAGCTAGCTAGCTAGCATGTAAAGGTGGTAAGATTTTGTTGCCTCCTTGTTTATGTATCCTACAACAGCGGTGTCGTCTGTTAAAATTCTTAAAGGACCTGGAAACAAAAAGATTGCAAGTCATGAAGAGCCAGAAGCAGAGCTCTCATCCCCTTTGTGTTAATGTGGTCTGCTTGTGGCTGGAAAGACTGTACTCTCTGGACTCTAATGTTGCTGGAAGAGGCTCCCTAACCCTGCTCAGAAGTATTTGTGTACAGGTACTGAGTGAGGACAGATTTGAATAAGGCGGCCTGCATTCAAAGAAAACCTGTTGAATCCACCAGAGAAATTCCGGTATGAGGCAAGGAAAGACAAGAATGAGAAGACCCAAAGTATGGCAAAGTTGAAGATTAACAGTTTTGAGATTTCACTGAAACTCTCATGCCGAACCTGGCAAAAGGAACCATAGGAATGGTGGATATTCATGAAGCCCAAAGCTTGAAGAAACTCTTGTAGGTGAAGAGCCCAAAAACAGGCATTCAAGAAAGGACCTTGGGAAGAGGATCAAAGCCATCATTGGCAAGGTCTGAATCCTGCAACCCAGTCTTGAGAAGGGGTGGGAAAAGACGGAGATTTAGAGTGAAACCCATGCTGCAGAGAAGCGTAGTGCATTTTATATCCTGAAGGAGGTACTGAGACAGGGCTTGAATCAACAGGTCACCCAAATAAGGGAAAAATCTGAATTCCCTGAAGTTTACAGAAGCCTACCATTAGAGCCAGACATAAGATAAAAACCCCTCAGAGACTTAGAAAGACCAAAAGGCAAAGAACAGAACAGATGAGGGAAAAAAACATGCAAAACATTCCTGTAAAGAGGGTGAATGGGAATGTGAAGGTAAGCATCTTTCAGATCCAGAAATCACAGGAAAGCCTGGGGAACACAGGAAATAGACTGGAGAAACATCTTGAAAGAGGACATTTTCAGAAAGATGTTGAGAAAAGAAAGAGCAAGAATGGGCTTCCAAGAAACCTCAACCCTGGGAACCAGGAACATTCAAGAATAAATCCTTTTGCCCCTGCTGAGAAGGTGGAACTGTCTGAATGGTTCCTTGAACCAAAAGGTTTTGAATAACTGAAAGAATGCGAAAAAGTTGGCAATGGGGAGGTTGGAGAATGCCTAAAGGGAGGAAGGGGCTTCCAAACCATGAAATACCAGTTTTGAATTATAGAAAGCACCTATGGACATGTGGTTATGCACTGCCAAACTGGTAGTATCAATCTAAGGGAAACCGGAATCTGGCCAAGGGGCAGAAGAGATTGAATGGCAAATGGATGCAGATTTGCCAAGAAAAGAAGGCTTTTAAGCCTTCTCAGGGTTCCAATGGGCATCAGGATAAACCCTATTAGAAGACCCCTAAAGACCTGACCAGCTGTATTGACTGCCTCCACACAAAGATTTACACGGGTAACTTCTCTAAAACTTGGGACAGCAAAAAGGAAGATTTGCTTAAGATCTTGCATGACCTTTCCCTTACCCTGCAAGGTCTTGAAAAGCTCAGCTGCAGCACAGCCAAAATGTATCTTATCTAAAGAAGAGTCCAGCAACTCAGCCTTAATGTCTTCAGGAAGGGACTGGAGCCTCCTCAAAACAAACCCTGAAACAGCTGCCCTAGAGAAAGCATTACCAGCATCATGACTACATTTTAGAATGACAAGTTACCTTTGAATTGGCGCTGAAATGAGAAATAGCAGAGGACTTAGTTTCTGAATCAAGCAAATCAGATAGAACACACCCAAGTTTCAAAACAGAAGCTAAGACATATTCAGTCATATGGGACTGATAGTTTACATCTCTGAAAGCTAATTTAGCAGAGGTACAGTGGATATAAAAAGTGCACATAACCCTGTTTAAAATGCCAGCTTTTTGTGATATAAAAAATGAGACCACAATAAATAATTTCAAAACTTTTCCCACCCTTAATATGACCTATAACCTGTACAATTGAATTGAAAAACAAATGTTTAGGGAAAAAAACATAAAAACATGCAATACGTTGGCTGCATAAGTGTGCACATCCTTAAACTAATACTTTGTTAAAGCAACTTTTGATTTAATTACAGCCTACATTCTTCTTGGGTAGGAGTCTATCAGCATGACACATATTGACTTGACAATATTTGCCCACTCTTCTTTGCAAAAGCTCTTCAAATCTGTCAGATTGCGAGGGCATCTCTTGTGCACAGCCCTCTTCAGGTCACCCCACAGATTTTCTATTGGATTTTGGCCTGGGCTCTGGCTGGCCCATTCCAAAACTTTAATTTTCTTCTGGTGAAGCCATTCTTTTGTTGATTTGGATGTATGCTTGGGGTCATTGTCGTGTTTAAAGGTGAAATTCATCTTCATCTTCAGCTTTCTAGCAGACACCTGAAGGTTTTGGGCCAATAGTGACTGGTATTTGGAACTGTACATAATTCCCTCCACCTTGACTAAACTCCCAGTTACAGCCGAAGAAAACCAACTCCAAAGCATGACACTGCCACCACCATGCTTCACCATGGGGATGGTGTTCTTTTTGTGATGCAAAGTGTTTTCGCACCAAACGTAACTTTTGGAATTGTGGCCAAAAGTTCAACCTTGGTTTCATCAGAACATAACATATGCTTTTGGGAGACTTTATGCATTGTTTTGCAAATTTTAGTTGGGCCTGGATGTTTTCCTGTGTAAGAAAAGGCTTCTGTCTTGCAACCCTACACCATAGTCCAGACATATGGAGAATACGGGAGATTGTTGTCACATGTAATACACAACCAGTACTTGCCAGAAATTCCTGCAGCTCCTTCAATGTTGCTGTAGGTCTCTTGGCAGCCTCCCTGACCAGTTTTTGTCTGGTGTTTTCATCAATTTTGAAGGGACGCCCAGTTCTTTGTAATATCACTGTTGTCCCATATTTTCTCCACTTTTAAATGACTGTCTTCACTGTGTTCTATGGTATATCCAGTGCTGTGGAAATTTTTTTGTACCCTTTGCCTGACTGATACCTTTCAACAATGAGATCCCTTTGAAGCTTTATAAGGTCTCTGGGAATATGGCTTTTGCTGTAGCAGGCAACTGAGTAAATGTCAGGAAAATCCTACTAGGACAGCTAAACTTTATTTAGGGTTAATTAGAGTCTCTAATTGATGGCAGGTGTGTACACAAGAAGACGGACTGCTGTAATTAAATCAAAAAGTGATTCAACAAAGTATTAGTTTAAGGGTGTGCACACACTTATGCAACCAGCTTATTATATGCTTTTTTATATTTTTCCCCATGACAGATTTGTTTTTCAATTCAATTGTACAGGTTATAGGTCAAATTACAGGTGGGAAAAGTTTTGAAATGATTTATTGCGGTCTCATTTTTTTTATATCACAAAAATCTGGCATTTTAAACAGGGGTGTGTACACTTTTTATATCCACCATATATAGACTTGTCCACAGCTTATAGATTCATAGATTAGTACTAAGCTAACTGCCCTTGTGAGCCATTTTAAGCCTAGCAAATTATCTCTTGTGAGACTCAAACCCTGCACCTTGTGTTTATAAGGCAAACACCTTAACCATTAGGCCACCCTGACTGTCCTTACTAGAAGGCAAAAACTTGGAAGAAACTAGCAATTTAGAAGGCTTGTTAGTGGCCAGGGAAATCACTTCAGGGTCAGAAGAGAATTTATATGGAAACTTCTGGGCTTCAGGAACTTTACAGAATCTGCCAGGTTTCTTTGGAGCAGGAGCAGGGAGTCAGGTGCCTAAGAGGCAGAAAACAGAGAGCATCCAAGACTGGAGGAAAGAATATTTGT
This sequence comes from Protopterus annectens, assembly GCF_019279795.1. Classification (NCBI taxonomy): domain Eukaryota; kingdom Metazoa; phylum Chordata; order Ceratodontiformes; family Protopteridae; genus Protopterus; species Protopterus annectens. The sequence continues at coordinate 719,354,648 of NC_056727.1, read as the reverse complement.
GTAAAATCTTACCATACCCTAGACGTCCTTCTCTTCCCTGTTGCAGTATTCAAAACCCCTGGGTTATCCTCTGCTAGTCACCCGAACATCTGGCCAGTATACAAAAGCTTCTAGACACTACTAGGTACGTGGGACATCTGACATTGGCTGAGGCAGCATGCACCATAAAGTGATGTCTGCAAATATCTTTCCTCAAAACTGAACGCCACAGTCGGACCCCAGTCCCAAGATAGCTGTACAGGTCCTGTGTCATCGAAGCATGGATAGTTTTAATTGAAAAAAGGGGGGGGGGTAGGAGGGAGGGAATGAATACTGCAACATGAAAGAGAAGGACATCTATGGTCAGGATAAGATTTTACACAACTATTCTATATCCTATTTTCATGTTGCAGTACTCAAAACCCTTGGGTGAGTATGAAATCTTAGAGGGAAGCAGGGGGCAGTTGCATGGAAGTGTTTTCTACGAAACCATGTAGGACTGCCCTAGCAAATACTGCTCTAGATCTAGAGATGTGAACCAGTCTGTAGAGCTTAGTGAAGTATGGACAGATGTCCACGTAGCTGCCTCTAGAATGGAAAATGTATTCAGTCCTTTAAAGAAGGCTCCAGATGAAGCTATGGCTGTAGTGGAGTGGGCTTTATTTTTTGAAATAAGACGTCCTCAATTATAGGTGTAACAGGACATAGCCCTGGAAATCTAGGCAGAAATGGTCCGTTTTGTCATTGCTTTTCCCAGAGCTCTGAGGTGAAAGGAGACAAATAATTACTCCGATTTCCTAATGGACTTTGTCTTGTCGAGGTAAAATCTAAGCCATCTGTGATCAAGGGAATGCAAGATTCTTTGTCTGTCATTCTGGGGATATGGGAAAAAGGTGGGCAGGTGAATACCTTGCTTCAAGGACAACTCATTGACCACCTTGGGCATGAAGGAGGGATTGGTCCTCAGGGTAACACTATCCTTGTAGAAGAGGAGAAAGGGAGGTGCTGCCATGAAGACCTGGAGCTCTGACACTCTTCTGGCTGATGTCAGGGCCACCAGGAGTACAGTTTTCCAAGTACATCATTTCAGAGAACCTTAAGATGCTGGTTCAAAGGGAGCAACCGTGACCTTCTCCAAGGCATAGTTCAGGTCCCATGGAGGTGGAACTGGCCGCCTGGGGGGCCCGAGATGCAGTACTCCCTTGAGGAATAACTTGGCATGAAGACGGGATGCTGGAGGGTCAAAGAGGCAGACAAGCCAAAATAGCAGCAAGGCGAGTTAACACAGGAATACACCAACCCTGATTGCAGGAGTTCACACAGATGCCCCTTACAGCACTAAGGGGACCTCACCTTAAAGTGGGTCCAGCTGTCTCTGCAGACACCACACGGAGAATCTTTTACATTTAGACAAATAAGATCTCCTAGTATTAGGTTTTCCGGCCACGTGCAGGACTGTTAGAACGTCCTCAGTGTAAAGGTGTCTGTAAGGGATCAAAATTCTATCACCCACAGAGTTAGGTTCAGCGATTCCAGGTGGGGATGGATTACAGACCCCTTTTCATGTGTGAGAAGGTCCAATCTGTGAGGTAATTTGTGATGACTGGCCCTGTCTAAATGCAGAAAAAGAAGGAACCAATGCTGTCTTGGCCAAAAGTGAGTCACCAACAAGATCTTTGGTTTGTCCCATTGGATTTTCCGTTGGACTTTTTGAAGGAGTGGGAAGGGAGGGGTGCATAGAGAAACATCCCCTTCCATGAAATTGAAAAGGTGTCCGTTGCCCTCACTAGGGGACTTGGTAGCTTGATACAAAATAGTGGTAGTTGTCTGTTCAGACGGAAGGCAAACAGATCTATTTGTGGTGTACCCCACTTGTGGACAATGTCCAGAACACATCCCTGTGAAGCATCCATTTGAGGGATTGTATCATGGACCTGCTCAAAGTGTCTGCCTGAGTGCTCTGTCCTGAAGGGATATAAATTGCCTGCAGAGTGACTTCCTGTTGGGCCACTAGTTCCCAGGCTTGGAGTAAAAGTCTGCATAGCAAGTAGGATTTTGTCCCCCCTGTTTGTTCATACCACAGAACTGTAGTGTTGCCTGTGAATAATTTCAGGGGTCCTTGTTTTAGGACATGTAAAAAGGCTGTCAAGACAAATAAGATTGCTCTCTCATTTCTCCAATGTTGATGTGCTCCCGTCTGAAGGTGTCTGACCATGTACCTTGCACACTCAAGCTGCTCAAAGCAGCTCCACAGCCCAGATCTGAGGCATCTATGTACATCTCGAACTGGGGAAGGGGTTGCAAGGGAAGTCCTGGGGTGTGTGCGACTTAGTCCAACCAAAGGATCTCCTTCCTTAGGCATGGAAAGAAAGGAATGTTGAAGTCCAAGGGGTGTGAGTGTTGGCTCCATGTGGACCTCGGGAACCACTGCAATTTTCTCATGTGCAGTCTTGCTAATGGCAGCACTGGAATAGTGGAAGCCATATGACCCAGTAATCAGAGATACTGTTTAGCTGTCATAGCAGTGGTGTGGAGGAGAGAGAACATGTATTGCCTTAGGTTTTCCACCTTTTGGGGTAGAAGGAATGCTCTCATGACATCTGTCTGTATTCTGCACCCCAAGAAAACTTAATCCAGGGAGGAATTTAGGTTGGATTTGGGATAACTGATGTTGAATCCCAGTTCCTGCAGGATTGAGATAACTGTGTAGCTGGTAGTGTAGGGATCTGGAACATTCTGTCTATCAGGAGGTCATAGAAGTATGGAAAATTTTGAATCCTTTGGATCCTAATAAGCAATTACTGGAGCCAGACACTTCAATACCCGTGGAGCTGTAGAGTGTAAAAGGCAAGGCAGAGAACTGAAAATGTGAGGAATCCACAGAGAAAAGTACAGTTGTGTACACTTACCATAAATGTAGATGTTCAAGTGTATTCACTGTTGCAGTCATTACATTTGGGTAATCTGCTGGCAGGTTGCCCTCAGTCGGCCTGAATAACAAAGTCTTGGGTCCTGCGTTGGTTGCGGTCTCTTCTTCCATGATGTCAGGGGTATAAAACATGCAGCCGACGCCATTTTAATCCGTTTTTCTTGCCCCAGATATCAGGTGCCCCCCAAAATGGGGAACAAAATAAATATATATAAATATGCATGTAATTTAGAACACAAAAAATATACCTCCAACTAAAAGCAAATACACCAAAAACGCTTTTGAGCATATTAAAAGAAAGAAGAGGTATAATAAGAGAGAAATAGGGGGCTGGCGGGTGGGTAGCCAGGACTGCAACAGTGAATACACTCAAACATCTACATTTATAGTAAGTGTACACAACTGTATTATGTTCTTCGTGTTTCACTGTTGTAATCATTACATTTGGGTAGAATCCCAAAGCTATGGTTGGGAGGATGGATTCGTACAGCATTAGGAGCAGCTATAAGGCCCTGCAGGACAGCAGTGGCAAAGTCTGCTCTGGATTTAGAGAAGAGAGGTAAAAGGTAATGTTTGGTGAACATATGAACTGAGCTCCAAGTCGCAGCTTCTAGAATGTCTCTGGTAGTAACTCCTCTGAGAAAGGCTGCAGAAGTAGATGCAGCCCTGTTGGAATGGGATCTGATTCCCCTTGGGGACAGGTTTAACATGGTGCATGTAGCAGAAACAAATACAATGGCTTATCCATTTTTAAATAGTCTGCTTTGAAATAGCCTTTCCCTCTGCCCCTGCAGTAAATGCCACCAGGAATTGCTCAGATTTTCTTAGAAATGTTGTAGAATCTTAGTTGTCGGTGTACATAAAATGAATGCAGAATCTGCTCCCCCTTGTTCTGTGGATTTGGGAAAAAATCTGGCAGATGAATGGTCTGATTAAGAGCCACACTAGATAACACCTTGGGCATGAAGGATGGATTGGTCCTGAGGGCCACCCTGTCCGGATAAAAGATAATGAAAGGCTCCATTGCCATGAGAGCCTGTAGTTCTGAAATCCTTCTAGCTGAAGCGACTGCTAAAAGAAAAGCTGCCTTCCAAGAGAGAAATTTTATGTCCGCTGTAGCAGCTGGTTCAGAAGGAGGTAGGGTGAGTTTTTCCAGCACAAAATTGAGGTCCCATGCAGGAGTTCGTGCTCTCCTGAGAAGTCTCAAATTTCTTTTCTTTTTATTTATTTATTTATTTTTGCCCCTCTGAGGTACTGCTTTAGCAGGGGATGAGAAAAGAGAGGAGGCTCTGTGTTGTAATGAGCTGAAATGGCAGAGGCATGGATTTTTATAGAAGAAAAACATAGGCCCTTATGAAGCATTTCAGGTAAATATTGCAGAATATGAGGTATATTAGCATTGCTGTGTTTATTCTCTGTGCTTGGTTCCAGGCACAGAATCTTTTCCATTTATCAGCATAGGATTTTCTAGTACTAGGCCTTCTAGCCTCCAAAATGACATCCATCACAGGTTTACTGAGAGATGTGACTGGTGAAAATAGTTGATTAGCCATGCTGCAAGATTCAGAGTTTGGAGCAGAGTGTGCAGAATTTGATAGTTCTGCTGAAACAGTAGATAAGGTGTCTGAGGCAGGTACCACAGAGGAAGGTGTGACATATTGCATAGGAGCAGGTACCAGTGTTGGTGAGGCTAGTCTGGAGCAATCAGAATCATTGTCAGTTTTTCCTGTCTGACTTAGTAAAACCTTGGAGGGCAGAGGCAGATGGGGAAAGGCATAGACTGATAGGTTTTTCCAGCTGAAGGACAGAGCATCTACTGTTCAAGCTTTTCTGTGATGAATTCTTGCGCAGAATTTGTCCAACTGATAGATCTTTTTGCCTCTCCCCAAAACTATGTCTGGGCTCCCCCATTTTCGTGTCAACATGCTAAAGATTTGTGGGTCCATAAGATTTCTGCTTAGTTCGTCTGCCAGAGTATTTTGCTTTCCTGAGGCGGAAGAACAAACAAGGTGGAATTTTCGCCGGGGAAGCAAGCGGAAGGCGAGAAATAAGGGTCGCAATAGAAGATATTGAAAGAAGGACTGATTTTGAGTTTAATACTTCCTTTTCCAGGTCGGGACATTTTGCTTCTACTTTTACTGACATTAATGCTATGCAGGTGGTGAATTTAAGTGATTTTGTATTAACTGGCGATAATGGAGCAAGTATTGTTTAAAGGCAATAAAGTTTGTTCCCACCAAAATACCTGCATTGGCTGATTTGTTGTTTGATGCTAAACGCTTTTGTCGAAAGTTATTTCTAAAGGTGTTTTTTGATGCAAAAAGTTCTGATAATGCAGTAAAAGTAGCAAGTTGTGTTGATAGCAGTGTTACTAATGATGGGCATTCTGATAGTAATGCAGGAGCTATTCACAGCAATAACTGTTTGGATGTTTCTTGTACTTCTTTTGACTCTCTTTTGAACCTTTCTATTTATGATTATGATTCACAAAGTCTTGCAGATGTAGATGTGGCTGTTTCTCAAGGTGATGGTGAATCTGAAATAGATGTGGATTCTGGGCGTTTCATTACTGGGTATGGTAGACTTGAGGTTCCTGTTTTACCTAGTAAAAGTTCATTTTGTCCTCCAAAAAATTCTTTTACTTTGAAAGTTTTTGAGAACGCTTTAGTTAGTAAAATAGAATGTGAATATTCTCTGTTTTTGAAAAAATATGTTGAATTTAATCTCACTAAGTCTGAATGGGCAGCTTTGAGAAAGATGCAAAATGTCACAGATAAATATGTTTTTTGTCAGGCGGATAAGGGAGGGAACTGGGTGATCATGGACAGGTTGCATTACTTAAAAATGGTGTTTGACTTACTATCTAATGAACAGGTGTACATTGAATTACCTAACAATCCAATTGTAGATTTTAATACATTATTGTTGGATTTGTTAGAGAAAGGGGAAAGACTGGGTTTCTTAACTGATAAAGATGTTAAAAAACTTTATATAGTGAGTCCTAGGGATCCCACTTTTTATGCCTTGCCCAAAATACATAAAAATATGTTGGACCCCCCTGGTCGCCCGATTGTTTCTTCTTGCGGTGGATACCTTGAAAATGTTGGCATATTTTTGGACAGTCTCTTGAAAAAAGAATTGAGAAATGTGAGTTCACATATTTGCAATACTAACAGTTTTTGTGAGAAGATAAAGAATTTACAGTGGGAAAATACCTTTTATTGGGCCACTGTAGATGTAAAGTCCTTATACACTAGTATTAGAACTAAGTTTGGCCTAGAGGCTATTGGTAAAATTTTAGGGGAGGGTCCCAGAACATCCTTCATTGTTTTACTTTTGGAATTCGCACTTACTCATAATTATTTTTTGTGTGAACAAAAAATATTTTTGCAAAGGGAAGGGACTGCGATGGGGGCAAATTTTGCCCCCACGTATGCTATATTATTTATGTCCTATTTTGAAATCACATTTTTGTATACTTTGGAATTTTTCAAGAAAAATGTGGTACTTTATTATAGGTACATAGATGATTTAATTTTTGTGTGTTCTGGTGATGTTAGGAAATTTGATGAGTTTGTTGGGATTTTGCATGCGAATAGATTTGGTCTGGAATTCACATATGTAGTTAATGTCCACACTATTCAGTTTTTGGATATTTTACTATATGTGGATATTAATAATATTGTACAGTTTAGACCATTTAGAAAAGATACTGCAACTAATTTCCTGTATGCTACAAGTGCTCATCCCATGCATTTAATTGAATCACTTCCTTTTGGTGAATTTAAGCAGACATTTGAACATACCTCTGAAAGTGGTTTATTGGAATCGGAATTTAAGGATGTTAAAAACAGACTGGTAGCCAGGGGTTATTCCAAAATTCTAATTAAGAATAGTATTGATAGGGTATTAAGTTCTAATGTGAATGTTAGGGATGGCAGTAGAACTTATAGAATTAGGAATACTGAGAAAACCCTTTTGAGTAGTAAAAGTGAGAATAAAATATTCTTTGTTACAAAATTTTCTCCCTTTTCCTATACTCTTAGAAAGATTGTTGATTTTCTTTGGCCATTAGTTTCTAAAAATCATGAGTTTGGTAACTTATTTCCTAAGAACGTTTGTTTTTCTTATGGAAGATATGCGAATTTGAAGGAAATGTTGAAGCCAAAGCGAAAAATAAGGGAGACTATTTTGTTTAATGGTACGTTTATATCAGAGGGGATGTTCAGATGTGGTAATTGTAAAGTTTGTCCAAACGTGAAGAATTTGTCAGGTTGTCTTATTAATGGGATAAAATATAAGGCTACTGACAAATTTGATTGTAAAACTTGTGGGATTGTATATATAGTAGGTTGTGGTTGTACCCACCCTAAGTATTATATAGGTCAAACTAAACAACAGCTTTAAATCCGGATTTTGGAACATATGGGGGATATTAGAAAGTGTAGAATGGAGAGTCCAGTTTCTGAACATTTTAATAGTGTTCATGATGGTGCTTTGGACTCTCTATTTTTTTGTGCGTTAGCTAGGCCTGATGTGTATAATGCTAGTAATTTTTTTAGAGAAATTGTTGAATTTAGAAAGTAGATTTATTCTAATGTTTGGAACTTTAAAACTCAAAGGGTTGAATTTGGAAATAAATATTACTATTTAAAAATGTTGATATTTATTACATTTTTAGTTAGTCAATTATTCTACATGGTAAATTACTAGTTCATTATTTAGTCTATACTTGTGTATTTAGGGCTGTTTTGTCGGGCATGAATGTTTTTTCTGATGCGTTTTCTTGATGTTGATGCCTTTTTTGATGCTTTATTCTGATGTTTGTTTTCTCTTTAAACTTTAAATACAAGATTTCTTGTCAGATTGAATTTGCTAGTAATGCACTGTTTAATTGTTTAATGAGCAATTTGATTTTTATTATAAAAAGATGTAAGAAACTTGAATGGTTATTCCTTTGAAGGCTATTTGTAGCTGAGGTACCAGAATAAACCGTTTCAGCTGCTCGGCTCCTGTGCCTGGTGGTTTTTTTCGTTATTTGTGGTTTTTGGTTTCTTTATTTTGCTTTCCTGGCAGGAATTGAGCTTGCAGATGTATGTTAAGTCAAGGCTGTGTTCCACAAGGCCATGGCTAGTCTGCAAAGGGGGTAGGAGTGGGTACCCCCTGCTTGTTTATGTACCACAACTGTGGTGTTGTCCGTCTTTACCAGTAGTTGTCCTGGATGAAGAAAGTCCTTGAAGGCTGTCAGAGCATTCTGTACAGCTAGCATTTCTTTCTGGTTGACATGTAGGTGCATTTGATTTGGGCTCCATTCGCCCTGAATGCATTTCCCTGCCAGATTAGACCCCCCCCCCCAAGCATAATCTGATGAGTCTGTAGTCAGGGTTTGGGTGGCAGGTGGTGGAATGAATGACAGTCCCTTGTTTTGGTGACAGGCCTCTGCCCACCATAGGAAATCTGGTTGCAGGCAAGCAATGATGGGAATCATGGTTTCCAGGCTGTGACAAAGTTGATTCCATAAGTTTTTCAGATACCATTGAAGTTTCCTCATATGCAGTCTTGCATACGGAATTAGTAGAATGCAGGAAGCCATGAACCCCAAGGCCTGGAGAATTTGTCTTGCAGATAGCTGGGTTTTTGTGGCCACTTGTTTGAAGTATGTCATCAATTGAATTTGTTTGTCTGGCATGAGGCAAGTCATCTGGGCAGTTGTATTCAAGCTTGCACCCAGAAATGTAATTATTTGAGAGGGTACCAGTTGTGATTTATTTTCGTTTATGGGTACCCTAGGCATGTTAGAAGCCTTTTTACAAATGCCAGATGCTGTAGAAGACTGTCCTTGTTTTCTGCCTGAATTAGACAATCGTCCAGACAAGGATAAATTTGAATGTTTCTTTGTCTGCAAAATACAATTACTAGTGCCAGACCCTTTATGAAGACCCTGGGCGCAGTAGATAAGCCAAACGGCAGTGCAGAGAAATGGTAATGCAAATAGCCTGCTTTGAAGCAGAGGTATCTTCTGCAAGATTCCCTGATTAGGATATGCAGGTAAGCCTCAAGTCTAGAGTTACCAACCAGGCATCCTTGCCCAGCATAGGCAGTAACTGTTGTAGTCAGCATCTTGAATTTGAGAATGTCCAGGAAAGTATTTAGAATGGGTAAGTCCAGAATTGGACGCCATGATTTGTCTTTTCTGGGTGCCAGTAAAAGTCTTGAATAAAAACCTTGTCCTTTTTCCTTTTCTGGTACTGGTTGATTAGCCCCTATATCCATAAAGGACATAACTTGTTTCTGGGCCTCTGCCCACTGATTTGGAGGCATATCTGGCCATCCGTTTGGTATTGGCAATATGTGGAAATGAAATCTGTATCCCAAAGACACTATATTTAAAACCCACCTGTCCTGGGTAATTAGATGCCAATTTTGTGCACGAAGTGCCAGTTTTCCCCCCAAAGGGGCTGCCAGAAAATAAGTGCTTGGAAATGGCAGAGGAAAGTCATTGAGACTGTTTACCGTAGGGGAGTGCCTTGCTACTTCCAGATTTGGAGGTGGAGGCACCCCATTGTTTTGTTCTGCAAGTTCCTTGTGACTGAAACCTGGAGCCTTTGGAGTGTCTGGGTTTGTCCTGAGCGGCTCTGTTGGGTACTGGAAAGGACCAACTCTTAGTAGGCCAGTGCCTACTGAACCTGGGTGGCTGCACTTGTAGGAAATCTTTTACAGTTTGCATAGATTTAGCTTTGTCTTCCATCTTTTTCAAAACTTCTGCCTTATTATCAAATAGATTGTCCTGTTGTAAAGGAGCCTCCAACAATTTTGCTTTAACATGATCAGACAGATTTTGCTCCTGGAGCCAAGCATGCCTTCTTATCACAGATCCAGTTATGGTGGCCCTGTAGGAGGCCTCCAAGGAATCAAAACCACATTGCAAAGTATGCTTTCCAACTTGTTCAGCTGAATGCAATAAATCCTGTAACTATTTTCCACACAGTCAGAAATCAACATCATTTTCTGTTTTAGTAAGCCCATGACATGCTGTTGATATTTAAGCATATGAAATTGACAGTTTAAAGCCTTGATTGGCAGGGTTGCAGACGTGTAAACCTTATTACCCCATCTATCCAGCGCCCTGGAGTCTCTATCAGAAGGCGTAGGATTTTTAGTAGTAGAAGCCTTAACATCCTTGGGACCCTGAGAAATTGTTTCAGGGTCAGCTGTAGGGTTTTTTAAAAAGAAACTTGTGGGAGTCAGGAACCCTGTAATATCTGTCTGGCTTACTAGGAGCCGGAGGCAGGGAATCAGGAGCCATGCTGGATTCTGAGAAAACATAATCAACAATGTCTAAAACAGGAGGTACAGCCAAAGGCCTATGCTGAGGAAGAAGGAAATACCCCAAGCCTTTTTTTTGCATTCTGAAAAATCCTGACTCTCCCAATGAAAATGTTCCCTTAAGGTATGCATAGTTTCTCCTAAAAAAAAATCCTCAGGAGGAGAAGCAGAAGGGATGGTTTCCACTGCAACAGAGTCCTCATAAGGTAAAATAGAAAATTCCTAATCAGAAGAGGAATATGAAGAAATGGAAACCTGATCTGAAGATTCATAATCAGTGGCTTGCCTAGGCCTCTTAGCAGGAGGGGGTTGGGAGCCCCTGATCAAGGTAATTAAATCCTCAGCCATTTTGATCATTTGTTTATTAGGCATAGGGGCCTGAACACGTGGCCCATGCGTCAGTGTTTTAGACATAGAAGTTGGTTTTGGCCTTGTTTTTGAAGATGGCATCTGTTTAATATACAAATCTTTAGGCCTGAACACACCCTCAGAAGCCGGTGCCTGCTCAGCGGCTCAGGACCCATCTAAGGGAGAGACATCCGCGGGTTCAATACTTGAAGTGTCTCACGGCATACCGGACTCCGAATGGGTCTCTGTAGAGGCCTGCGAATCAAAAGTAGCGGGCATCAGGGGCTGTGAAAGCGCCTCACTGAGTACCAGCGAACCGGCGACTGGCTTAGGAGAAGCTTCGTCAATTTGGGACCTCAATGGTCTGTCTCTTTTTTCTGTGTGTTGTTTATGAATTCCGGTAGTCGGATTGCTAACAGACGACATTTCTGGATAGTTAAATCTTGAGCCAAAATATTCAGAAGCAAAAATATACAGATGCTTAATAGTGCATTGATTAAATTTAGCCCAAAACCGAAAGCAAGGCACGTTGTGGTCAGGGCCTAGGCAAGGAATACAGTACAAACGAAAATCCTTATGAGGTATTTGCTTCCCACAAGTAATACAATTATTAACTTTTACTGACATCGGTAAGAAGCAAGAAAAAGTTTCCCCAACGGGGTACTTAGCTTTTGTTTGAAGACTTCGGTTCTGAAACTCAAACGAAAATTTCAGGAGTCGGACGACCGGCACTTGCGAACTGCTTCTGCTTTGAGCACCGCGTGGCAAGAAAGACGGATTAAAATGGAGTCAGCTGCATGTTTTATACCCCTGACATCATGGAAGAAGAGACAGCAACTGACGCAAGACCCAAGACTTTGTTATTCAGGCTGACTGAGGGCAACCTGTCAGCAGATTACCCAAATGTAATGACTGCAACAGTGAAACACAAAGAAAATCAAATATTTCCTTAAGTTGAGCCTTACAGGGATGTGTAGGTAAGGCATCCTTTGTGTCCAAGGACATCTCACCAGCCACGTCCTCTTCCATGGGAACTACCTGAGACATCGAAGCAGGCTGTCCTTGGGGCCAGGTGATGGAAGCCGGACTCAACAGAGGGGGAGTGTGGGGCGGAGCCGAAGCAAGGACCGGGGACCTGGAAGCACTCGACAGTGCCCTCTCCACCACATCGAAAGCAGAGGGAGAGCCGCTCTCTCTGGGATCCGAGAGCAAACCCTCGCTCAGATCCGATGGATGGATCTGGGTTGGTGCCGAAGCCATCGGATCTGACAGACCAGTGTGCTCCGACCTAGACGGAGCCGAAGATGCAAGGATTCCATTGGATCCGACGCTCAGTCCACAGCTCCGAGAGCCCGGATCCGACAAAAACGGACCCGACAGGCTTGAGGGAAGAGTTGGTGCAGAAGTACCCGATACTGTCGGCACCGATCCACCTCCGGCTCCAAGACTGCTCGGCTTCGAAGGCTCTGAACCCGGGAAGTGGGTCGGAGAAGGAGCTATCGGGGCAAAGAAAGGTGTCGAGCTCCCCTCCCCCCCCAGAGGGGGGAGGCAGGAGCACTCCCATCTGCAGTTGGGCCTAGAGAAACCTTCCCATCATCCGGTCAAAATCTGCATCGGAAAGGCTACGAGTCGATCTCGACAAGGCCACTGAGGCTGGCCGGGAATGCCGCCTCGATGACCTCGACAGAGATCGGGTCTCCTCCTCCTCGGGGCCCGGTGAGAAGCACGGAGACCAGATCAGAGAAGGAGGAGACTGGGAAGCCCTGGAGGGAGAAGACGGCTTAGCTGGGGGGGGGGGGCCGAAACGGAGGCCTCTGCCCGCCACTTGTGGTGCTTCTCCCTCCTTTTTTCTTTCCTGGCCTCCCTCTCCTCCGAAGCTGCAGCGGGAGTTTGAGTCCCAACCGGAGGGAGAGGCGCAGGAGTGGCCACCGCCAAAGCCGGGGAGGAGGCTGAAGCCGAATCCAGGGGCAAAAGTCCCGCTAGGATCAGCTTCGACCTCCGGTCCTTTCAGTGCCCTGGGGTTGAACGCCGCGCAGATGGAACACCCAGAGGAAAGGTGTTCAACCCCAAGGCACCGTACACACAGAGTGTGGCCATCCGCTGGGGAGAGCTTATGGCCACACTTGGTGCACTTAGAAAAGATGGGTTTTGGGGCCTCAGACATCTTAAAGAAAAAACACACTCTTTAGGCCCCAAACACACAACACACAGAAGCTACGACCAGCGAAGGGGAGGGAGGGTAAGTTTAACTAAAAGGTATTAGTTTTAGCCAAAAAAGGGAAACCTGACGACAAAACACACTCGTACACTTAAGGGGATAATAAAAAAATTTAAAAACTCTCAAGACCCTACGAAACCAGGAGCTCAAAAACCTAGCTGCTGACAAGAAGCTCAGCAAACTAGATCTGAGGTCAGTCAGGGATGGCAGGGGATTATGGGTGAAGGGGAGGAGCTAGGAGCTCAGATCTAAGCTATGAAAGATTGCCGGTTCGGATCCGAGGTCGGATCCGATTCCCAAAGGTTGCTGACAAATGAAGTTAACTACTTCAGATCTGAGGTTTCTGTGCAGGAGTCTAAACAGGCTTGGAAGTGGTCTACTACTTCCTGGTGCTCTTTCTGCTCCTAGAATGGAAGGTTGGAGCAGAGTGTTTTCTAATGAAGTGAGTTTTGGTGGGGTTGTTCCTATGAAATTTGGGGATAGGGGAGACGAACAAGTGTTTGACGTCAGGGAGTTCCCTCCTCTTTTGTTGAAGGGTCTTTGAATAGCTCAGCCACTTTAGTCCCAAAAAGGGCTGAGTTATCCAGGGGAGTGTCCAGGAGTTTGGCCCTAATATTATCAGGTAAGGGCTGTAGTCTTAACCACTAGCATCTTCTAAGGACTGAGGCAGAGGCTTCTGCAGCATTATAGCTGTATCTAATAAAAGGTCTTACGGCTTGAGAAGACAAAGAGATGAAGATAGATATTTGAGCCTTGGGAGCTGAGTCAGGGAGATCTGCCAAAAGCTTGGTGACCTGAGCCAAAAGAGCCAGGGAATACTTAGACACATGTGTAGTAAATTACTGCCCTAAAGGCCACGATAGCAGAAGTGTAAACTTTTGCCAATGTGCTCCACTGTCTTAATGTGCTCGTCTTCGGGGGAGGACAGAGGTGGAGGGAAGCAGTCTGGATGGTTTATCTGCAGAAAATGAAATGGCTCCAGGATCTGCAGCAGGGCATTTAATCAGGAATTTTCCACCTTCGGGGATCTTATAGAATCTGTCAGGCCTTTGAGGGGCAGATGGTTGGAAATCTGGATTCAGAGAGGCTGCACTGAAAGCATCCAATAAGGCTGGCAAGACTGGAGAAATGGCAGAAGGAGCAGGATTGTCCATCTGCAAAAGCACATAGTATCTTTTTTGGACATATGACATTTCAGAGGAATCCCACTTAAAATATTCTCTCATTTTTGTGACTGCCTCAGTAAAGGCGAGATCCTTTCCTGGGAAGTCTGTCTCAGCAGAGTGCTCCTCTCAGGAAGCATGCCCAAGACGGGATGGCATTTGAGATACAAAGAATCATCCAAAGGAGTCTGAGGAACCCTCAGTTCAGGTTGGATACTGTCCTCGACCTGAGGCCGGAGGCTAAGAAATGGTGGAGGAACTGGTGAAGAAGCAAGCATAGCAAGACTCAAGGGGATAAAAGCATAAAATAAGCTCTGGGAAAAGGTCTGCTAAGTCTGTTTGGCTTTCCTCAGGGGTGGGAAAGACAAGTTTAGTCTTTTGCTTTTTTTTTTTTCAGGGAAGGCCTAGAGGGCATATGGCCTAAGGAGGGCCTAGATTCTGTATACTCTGAAGCAATGGAAGAGCCTGTCTGGATGGCCGTAATGAGCAGAGGATCAAATAAGTCTGCAACATCTCCACTGACGTACTTTGGAGCCTAGGTTCTGCAGTCTCCCGAACGGTACCCACTATACCCATTTCAAAAAATTCCAAACGTTCCTCCAGGCGAATCAGCCACAGGAGGGAGGTCAGGTGGAGGAGATGCAGTAGCAGGTTCAGCCTTAGAAACTTTGGCCTTTTTGGGTGGTTCTACGGTCTGACCGGATGGCCCTTCTATCGCTAGCGCCAAGCATTTAAGACGTAGGTTTTCTAACTAAATATTAAGGGCATGCAGATGACTGCTGAGTGTCTTAGGTACGAATGCCTGACACTTGAGCAAGTTTGGTGGTTATGTGCAAGCCCCAAGCAGTAAAGGACAGCTCGTGGGCGTCTTTAGGTTCATGTCACCCAGGAAAGTGCAGGTGCGGATGTCAAATCCCCCCCCCCCCCTAAACAGGCATGCAGTGACCTAAAGAATCAAAGAAATGGCCCCATCCAGGTACTTATCTTTTAAATTCGAAGATCTGATGACAGGGACAGCAGTAAGAGCTTACGTTTGACTGGCGACAGAATTTCTGAGGAAAGGTACATGCAGACATCACTTTATGGCCCATGCAGTGAACTAGAAGCTTTTGTGTATGTGTGTGTGTGTGTGTGTGTGTGTGTGTGTGTGTGTGTGTGTGTGTGTGTGTGTGTGTGTGTGTGTGTGTGTGTGTGTATGTATATATATATATATATATATATATATATATATATATATATATATATGTGTGTGTGTGTGTGGTAACCCTCGTTTCTAAGTCATTTTTTTTTGTGTGTGTCAGCTGCCATCGCCTGTAGTCTAACGTCAGGTCATCAGTGCTATAAAACAAGGCAGCCGACGTCATTACATCAGTATTTCTTGCTCTAACCCATCAGAAGCACAAGGAATTAAGGAAAAGTGGTCACCGTGGGAAGCTTATGTTCCCCTAGGGGAAGATGCTATATGGGGGACGGAGGAAGGGAAACCATGACTGCAACAGTGAATACACTAACACCTACATTTATGTTAAGTGTACACAACTGTACTATGTTCTCAATGTTTCACTGTTGCAGTCACCACCTGTGAGAGGAGAGGAGTGGAAAGATAGGTTAGACTCCTTGGCATGGGTTAGCAGGCCCTGCAGAACTGCAGAGGCAAACCCTGCCCTAGACTTAGAAAAAAAAGAGGTAGGTGGTAGTGCGTTGTAAAGGTATGGTGAGAGGTCTAGGTGGCAGCTTCCAAAATGTCCCTGGTGGGGACTTCACTGAGGAAGGCTGTGGAAGTGGAGGCTGCCCTAGTGGAATGGGTACAGATAGACTTAAGGGGGTGTTTCCTATGTAGTCTGTACTAGAAATGGATACAAAGCAATACCCATTTGGAAATGATTTGTTTGCAAATGGGCTTCCTCTCTGCCCCAGGGGCAAATCTGACAAGTAGTCAGTTTGTCTGAATGGTTTAGTACAGTCCAGATAGTATCCGAGTTGTATGTGCACATCTAGGGAGTGTAGAATTTTTCCCCCCTTGTTTTGACGGTTGGGAAAGAAGGTGGGAAGGTGCATGCCCTGTGAGGGCCACATCAGATACCACCTTGGGCATAACCAAGGGGTTAAGTCCTTAGGGAGACCCTGTCTGCATGGAAAATGATGAAGGGCTCAACAGCCATGAGAGCTTGAAGTTCTGATACCCTTATGGCTGAGGTGATAGCTAGTAGGAAGGCAGTCTTCCAGGAGAGGCATTTCAATTCTGTAGAAGCAGCAGGTTCGAAGGGAGGTAAGGTTAGTTTTTCTAGAACATAATTCAGGTCTCAGGGAGGCAAGGGGGAGCTTTCTGGGAAGGTCTGATATTAGAAGTCCCTCTGAGGAATTGCTTACTCAAAGGATGAGAGAACAGGGTTAAGGTCTGAATCGTAAATGGCAGAAATGGCTGAGGCATGGATTTTAACAGGGGAGAAAGAGAGGCCACTATTGAGCAACTCGGCTAGGTAATCCAAGCTAAGAGGGCTGGAAGGATGGGAGGTACTGGCCCCTTTGGACTGGTTCCAGGAGCAGAATCTTTTCCATTTCCCTGTGTATAATTTTCTGATGCTGGGCCTTCTGGCCTCCGTGATGATGTCTAGGACCGGTTTGCTTAACAGGGACTCCTGGTTAGCTTTTAAAGTATAAGCCATGCTGAAAGACTGAGAGTAAGTCTGGGTGCAGTATCTTCCCTCTCACCTGGGTCAAGTGGTCTGAGATCAGGGGAAGCTGCTTTAGGGGGCTGTAAGGTCAGGCTGCGCAGTAAGGGGTACCAATGCTGTCTGGGCCAATCTGGAGCAATGAGGATGGCCTTTGGTCACTCTTCCCTTATTTTGAACAGTACTTTGGAAATAAGGGGAAGAGGAAGGAACGCATACAAAAAGAGGGAGTTCCAGCAGAAGGTCAAGGCATCCACCATCCATGCTAGGGGGGTGATGCTCCCCGGTACAGAACTTTTGCAGCTGTTGGTTGAGGTGCGAGGCAGAGATCTACTTCCCCGAGTCCCCCACTCCTGAGTGATTTGTAGAAAGATTACCCTGTGGGTCTGCCATTCGTGGGGGTCCGGTAAGTTTCTGCTTAGGTGGTCTGCTAGGGTGCTGTTGACCCCTGGTAGGTATCGGGCAATTAGGTATAGACCCATGGAGGTGGCTGTAAGCCAGAGGCTCAAGGCTAACCTGCACAGGGTGTAAGATTGGGTTCCCCATTTGTTGATATACCACATTACTGTGGTGTCTTTTTTTATAATGAGAACCCCTGGCCTGAGATGGGGTTTGAAAGATGTCTGAGTCTTTTGTACTGCCATCATTTCTTTCTGATTGATGTGCAAGTGAAGTTGCTAGGCATCCCAAAGATCTTGGGTACACCTGCCTGCTAGGCGAGCGCCCCAAGAAATGTCTGAGGCATCAGTGGTAATGGTCTGGCCGGAAGGGCAGAAGATGAAGAGAAGACCCTTGTTCCTGGCACAGCCTCTGCCCACCAGCGAAGCTCAGCCCTTATACATGGGATCAGAGGGAGAGAGGTCTCTAGGGACAGAGTGCTGGCACCAAAGGTTCTTTAAATACCACTGAAGCCTGGCCAGAGGAATGAGAAGGATGCAAGATGCCATGTATCCCAGGGTTTGCAGGAACTTCGTTGCAGTGAGGTGACTTCGGGAAGCCGCTGGGTAAAGTAGAGGCAGGAAGCTCTGCTTTCCTGGGAACAGGAAGCCCATTTGGGATGCTGTCTAGCACAGCTCCCAAGAAAATGATCTTCCTGGTGAGGTTTTGCTTTGATTTCTTCTCGTTGATGGTGAACCCTACGGAAGTTAGGAGTGATTTGACAAAGAGAAGGTCCTGAAGCAACTTTTCTATGCACTCTGCCTGAATGATGCAGTAGTCCAGGTAAGGGTAATTTTGTATACTTCTCTCTCTGCAGAATGCTATAGCTGGGGCCAAGCATTTGGTGAATACTCTGGGAGCAGTAGATAAGCCAAAGGACAGCGCAGTGAACCAAAAGTGGTGTGAGCCTGCTCTGAAGGGCAGGAATTTCCTGCACGATTCTCTGATGGAGATGTAGAGGTAGGAATCTTTTAGGTCTAGGGTAACTAGCCAGGCATTTTTTGTTAGCATAGGCAGCAGCTGCTGCAAAGTTAGAATTTTGAATCTGGGGACCACCAGGGAGGTGTTCAGAATGGATAGATCCAGGATGGGGCACCAAGTGCCCTCTTTTCTGGGAACAAGGAATAGTCTGGAATAAAAGCCTTTGCCTGTTGGATCTGAGGGAAAAGGTTCTACTGTCCCCTAGGATAGGAGAGTTTGGACCTAGTTCAATGCCTCTGCCCACTGATTTGGAGGTAAGTCTTGGTATCCTCTTGGAATTGGAACTTCGCTGAAAGAAAATTTGTACCCCTGAAAAATTATCTTTAAGACCCATTGGTCCTTTGTTACAGAAAGCCAACAGTCCTTTAAGAGGGACAGCCTTCCTCCTAGTTTTTCATGAGTGAAAGGAGGGGGAGTCATTCTGAGTGTTGGCCATAGAAGGTTGGCTTAGAACTCCCTGCCTTAGAGAGAGAAGTAGCCTATTGTTTGTTTTTCTGCTGGCCCTGGGATAGGGGCCTGGCGGGTCTGTCCTTGTGGGGCTTACCTTGGCTCTGTCTGCTAGGTGCAGGGAAGGCCCAGTGCTTAGTGGGAAAGTTTGTGCTGAATCTGGGAGGTTGAACCTGAAAGAAATCTTTCACTGTTTGCATAGATTTTGCTTCGTCTTCCATCTTTTTAAGCACCTCTTCTGCTTTTTCCCCCAAACAAGCACTCCTTATCTAGGGATACATCAATAAGTTTAGACTTCACATGATCAGGGAGAGGTTGTTCCTTCAGCCATGCATGTCTCCTAATAACAGATCCTGTCATTGCTGCCCTGCTAGAGGCTCCTACAGCATCATACCCACATTGTGATGAGTGTTTGGCCACTTGACAGGGTGAAGTAAATCTGCTAACTCTTTTGAATTGGCACAATCAGGAAAGGTAGCAATCTTCTGTTTTAATGGCTCTCAAGTGTGTTGTTGATATTTTAACATATGGGACTGACAATTGAGTGCTCTGATGGCTAAGGTTGCAGAGGTGCATACTTTTTACCCCATCTGTCCAGAGCTCTGGAGTCCTTGTCAGAAGGAAGAAGATTCTTGGCAAAACTAGTCTTAGCTCCTTTAGGTCCCTGTGTAATGACCTCTGGGTCTGCAGCAGGATTTCTGTACTGGTATTTGTGAGAATCCAGTACTCTGTAGTACCTGTCAGGTTTACTGGGAGCAGGAGGGGGGCTTAGGGGCTAAGCTGGATTCATGGAAAACATCATCCACCACTAAGACGGGGGGTGGCTAGGCGTCTGTGCTAGGGCAGATCTAGAAACTCTTGGTCTTTTTTTAGACTGGGGGAAGTCCTGAGATTCCCAGTGGAAATGTTTATGGAGGGTATGAAGGGTTTCCTCAAAGGAAAGGTCCTCTGGAGGGGAGGCAGAAGGGATAGAGTCTTCTGCAGCTGAATCCTCGTAATCAGTCAGAGGTTGTTGCTCCTCTTCAAAATCTGAATAATCAGATTCCTCTGAACCCTGTTCTGTCATTATTTCAGGAGAACGGTGTCCCTTCCTTTTTGAAGTTGTGGCCTGACTAACCCTGATAAGGGAGATAAGATCCTCCGCCATTTTAAACATTTGGGCTTGGTGGTGGTGTAGCAGGAGTAAGATGGTGGCTAGAGGTGGATTTTCTAGGAGTGGCCTGGCTTCTAGGCCCAAGAGTATCCATCAGTCTGAGAGAAACGGTAGTCCAGTGAGAAGATGTTTTTTGTCTAGAATCGGTAGTGCGAAAGCCCTCCTCAAAAGACTGTGCCTGCGTCGTGGCTCCGGACCCAACAGAGGCAGAGAGCCAAAGGTTCGGAAGACAAAGAAGATTTCTTCGGCATACCGCACTCTGAAAGGGTCTCAGTAGATGCCTGTGTCGATATCGTATCAGGATCAGGGGCTGTGAAAGCACCTCACTGAATTCCAGAGAGCTGACTACCTGCTTAGCGGTAGCGTCGTCGGAAAGCTTAGCCTTGTGTGGTCTGTCTCATTTTGTCTCCACTTTTTTTAGGAATGTCTACAGTTTGTTGTCTGATGGACACCATTTCAGAATGCGAAGACTGAAGGTGAAAATACCTTTCTACATTAAGAGCTCTACGACTAATGGTTCTCGCGTTAAAGAGGGCACAGAACCGACAACGGGGGACGTCACTGTGTGGGCCTAAACAAGCGATGCAGTATTGACTCTGGTATTCGGGCCGGCTGAAGGCTACCACTGCATGGATAACCCACGGGTAATGACTGCAACAGTGAAACACGAAGAACATCTGGATGATGGGCTGTGTGACAGATCTAATGCTGCTTGCAGTATCACAGCAATTTGTTTTCTAAAGTAACCTAGTTCACTGGTTTACTGTATGCAATTCACAGCTTATGAATGTTAGGACTGTATGGGCTCCAGTTGTGACTTTGCAAGATTAACAGCAATCTCCAAGGAAAGGTGCAACTGGAGAAACTATTGCTTTGCAAAAGCGGGTCCCATCCACTGTAGATGCAGACAGCCAGTCGTTTAAGAAGGGAAATGTTTTTTGTACCCCAACATACATGCGAGAGCTACGAATGCAGCCATATACTTGAACAAAATAGGAGCCATATAGAGTCTGAAGGGCAGAGCTCTAAATTAGTGACGACTGGCTCCCACCACAAAGCACTGCGATATTTGGGAAAACTTCACTATTTTGATGTGTAAGCAAGCATTCTGGAGATCCAAACAGCACATCCAGTCTGCTGTCTATAAGCATGTACAGACAGATTACACTATAACCATCCGGAAAGACTCCTCCATATAATTACTTAAAAGACTAAGGTCTAAAAACTGGTCTGAGGTCTCTCGTACTTTGGGAAGGCAGATTTCAGAGTAAAATACAGACCCTCTCTGGTCTGGGACCTTTGTGGAAGGTTCTTTACAACACAAGACTCTGCACCTCCAGTTGGGCAGCTCTCTTGTAAAGGGATGGCATAGGAGTGGCTATGAGGATAGGTGGTTACTCCATACAATTTTTAAAAATTACTCTCTCTCTCTAGATAGAATTTCCATGATCCATTTGTCCGGCATGACGGCTTCCCACACTTGAAGCAGTTAACTTTTATGAACAAAAATAAGAAGAAAGAATTCTGCAAGAGGTAACTAATCTGAAATTTGTTTTTTGAAACTCTGGAGAAAAACAAACCGGCTGATGACTGACTGCATCTGGTACACACACAAGCATGTCAGACTGCACAGCGAAAGAAAAAAAAATGAAGATGGTGCCAATGGAAGCTCCTCTTGTAACCCAGACTCTGAACATCGGCCACTGGAATCAGTTGGCTATGGATAAAGTACAGTTGTGTACACTTACCATAAATGTAGATGTTAGAGTGTAATCACTGTTGCAGTCATTACATTTCGGTAATCTGCTGGTAGGTTTGCCCACAGTCAGCCTGATTAACAAAGTCTTGGGTCCTGCATCGGCTGCTGTCCCTTCTTCCATGACATCAGGGGTATAAAACATGCAGCAGACGCCAATACATCAGTTTTACTTGCCCCAGATGTCAGGTGCCCCCCAAATGGGGAGCAAAATATATGTATATAATTTAAAACAAAATATATACCTCCAAACAAAAGCAAATGCACCAAAAAGGCTTTTAAGCATAGTAAAAGAAAGTAGAGGTATAGTAAGAGAAAAACAGGGGGCTGGAGGGTGGGTAACCAGGACTGCAACAGTGAATACACTCTAACATCTACATTTATGGTAAGTGCACACAACTGTACTATATTCTTCGTGTTTCACTGTTACAGTCGTTACACTTGGGTAGATTTCCAAAGCTAAGGTTGGGAGAACGGATTTATACAGCATTAGGACCAGCTATAAGGTCCTGCAGGACAGCAGTGGCAAAGCCAGCTCTGGATTTAGAGAAGAAAGGTAAGTGGTAATGCTTGGTGAACGTAAGAACTGAGCTCCAGGTAGCAGCTTCTAGAATGTCTCTGGTAGGAACACATCTGAGAAAGGCAGTAGAAGTAGATGCAGCCCTAGTGGAATGAGATCTGATCCCCTGGGGGATAGTTTTATCATTGTGCATACAGCAGAAATGAATACAATGGCTTATCCATTTGGAAATAGTCTGCTTTGAAATAGCCTTTCCCTCTGCCCCTGCAGCAAATGCCACCAATAGTTCAGACTTTCTTTGAGATTTTGTCCTGTTTAAGTAAAATCTATGTTGTCTGTGTACATCCAATAAATGCAGAATTCGTTCCCCCTTGTTCTGTGGATTGGGAAAGAAAGTTGGCAAATGAATGGTCTAATTAAGAGCCACACTGGATACCACCTTAGGCATGAAGGATGGATTGGTCCTGAGAGACACCCTGTCCGCATGAAAAATAATGAAAGGCTCCACTGCCATAAGAGCCTGTAATTCAGAAATCCTTCTAGCTGAAGTGACTGCTAAAAGGAAAGCTGTTTTCCAGGACAGAAAATTTAAGTCTGCAGTAGCAGCTGGCTCAGGAGGGAGAGTGAGTTTTTCCAATAAAAAATTGAGGTCTCATGCAGGGGTTGGTGCTCTCCTGGGTGGTCTTAAGTTTTTGGCCCCTCTGAGATGCTGCTTTAGCAGAGGATGAGAGAAGAGGGGAGGTTCTGTGTTGTAATGAGCTGAAATGGCAGAGGCATGGATTTTTATGGAAGAAAAGGTCAGGCCCTTGTGAAGCATCTCAGCTAAGTATTGTAAAATCTGAGGAATATTGGGCACTGCTGTGCTTATTCCTTGTGACTGGTTCCAGGCACAGAATCTTTTCCATTTGTCAGCATAAGATTTTCTAGTACTAGGCCTTCTCACCTCCAAAATGACATCCATCACAGGTTTGCTGAGGGATGCTAAAGGAGAATTTAGGTGATTAGCCATGCTGCAAGATTCAAAGTTTGAAGCAGAGTGTGCAGAATTTGGTTGTTCTACTGAGACAGTAAGGGGTCTGAGGCAGGTGCCACTGTGGAAGGTGTGACACACTGCGCAAGAGGGGTTGGCGAGGCCAGTCTGGACCAATCAGAATCATTTTTGGTTTGTACTGTTTGACTTTTAGTAGAACTTTGGAGAGCAGAGGCAGAGGGGGGAAAAGCATAGACTGACAGTTTTTTCCAGCTGAATGATAGAGCATCCACTTTCCAAGCTTTTTTGTGATGATTTCTTGTGCAGAATTTGTCCAAATTATAGTTCTGGGGTGAAGCAAAAAGATCTATGTCGGGACTCCCCTATTTGCGTGTCAACATGTTGAAAATCCATGGTTCCAGTTTCCACTGGTGTGGGTCCATGAGATTTCTGCTTAGTTCGTCTGCCAGAGTATTCAACTTTCCTGGCAGGAATTGAGCTTGTAGGTGTAGTTGGTAGGTCGAGGCTGTGTTCAACAATGCCATGGCTAGTCTGCATAGGGGGTAGGAATGTGTAACCCCCTGCTTGTTTATTTACCACATAACTGTGGTGTTGTCTGTCTTTATTATTAATTGTCCTGGATGAAGGTAGTCCTTGAAGGTGGTCAGTGCATTCTGTACATCTAGTATCTCTTTCTGATGGATATGAAGGTGCATTTGATTTGGGCTCCATTTGCCCTGAATGCACTTCCCTGCCAGATGAGCCCCCCAAGCATAGTCTGATGAGTCTGTAGTTAGGGTTTGGGCGGCAGGGGGTGGAGTGAATGGTAGTCCCTTGCTTTGGTGGCAGGCCTCTGCCCATCATACGAACTCTAGTTTCAGGCAAGGTATGATACGAATCATTGTTTCCAGACTGTGACCACGTTGACTCCATAAACTTTTTAAAGTACCACTGACGTTTTCTCATATGCAGTCTTGCATATGGAATTAGAAGAATGCAGGAGGCCATGAATCCCAAGGCTTGCAGAATTTGTCTTTAAGATAGCAGGGTTTTTGTGGCCACCTATTTGAAATAAGTCACCAATTGAATTTTCTTTTCTGGCATAAAGTAAGCCATCTGGGCAGTTATATTCAAGCTTGCACCCAGGAATGTAATTTTTTTGAGAGGGTACCAGTTGTGATTTCTTTTCATTTATTGTGTACCCTAGACAAGTTAGAACCCTTTTTACAAACGCCAGATGCTTTAGAAGAATGTCCTTTTTCTCTGCCTGAATAAGACAATTGTCCAGGTATGGATATATTTGAATATTTCTTTGCCTGCAAAATACAATTACAATAGCCAGGCACTTTGTGAAGACCCTGTGCTCAGTAGATAAGCCAAAGCGCAGTGCAGAGAACTGGTAATGCAAATAGCCTGCTTTGAAGCGGAGGTATCTTCTACAAGATTCCCTGATTGGGATGTGCAGGTAAGCCTCAAGTCTAGAGTTACCAACCAGGCATCTTTGCCTAGCATAGGAAGTAACTGTTGAAGAGTCAGCATCTTGAATTTTGGAATGTCCAGAAATTTGTTTAGAGTAGATAAGTCCAGAATTGTACGCCATGGTTTGTCTTTTCTGGGTACCAGGAAAAGTCTTGAATAGAAACCTTGTCTTTTCCTCTTCTGGTACTAGCTGAATAGCCCCCATGTTCATGAGGGACAGAACTTGTTTCTGGGCCTCTGCCCACTGATTTGGGGGTAGGTCTGGCCATCCGTTTGGGATTGGCAACGTGTGGAAATGAAATCTGTATCCCTGGGATACTATATTTAAAAACCATTTGTCCTGGGTTATAAGTTGCCAGTTTCTTGCATGACATGCCAGCTTTCCCCCCAAAGGGGCGGCTAAAAGATAAGTAATTGGTGAGTATAGAAGTCATTGACACTGTTTACCATAGGGAGGTGCCTTGCTGGTTCCAGATTTGGAGGTGGAGGCACTCCATTGTTTTGTTCTAAAGGTCCCCTGTGACTGAAACCTGGAGCCTTTTGGAATGTCTGGGTTTGACTTGAGTGGCTCTCGAAGGAACTGGAAAGGACCAGTTCTTAGTAGGCCAGTGCCTACTAAATCTTGGAGGTTGCACTTGTAAGAAATCTTTACAGTTTGCATAGATTTAGCTTTATCTTCCATCTTTTTTAAAACTTCTTCAGCCTTATTACCAAAAAGACGGTCCTGTTGTAAAGGAGCATCCAATAATTTTGATTTAACATGATCAGGCAGAGTTTGCTCTTTGAGCCAAGCATGCCTTCTTAACACAGACCCAGTTACAGCAGCCCTGCAAGAGGCCTCCAAAGAATCAAAACCACATTGCAAAGTATGCTTTCCAACTTGTTCAGCTGAATGCAGTAAATCTTGCAAATCTTTATTTTCCACACAATCCGAAATTATCATTTTCTGTTTAAGCAGTCCCATAATATGCTGTTGATACTTAAGCATATGAAATTGACAGTTTAAATCCCTGATTGTCAAGGTCGCAGAAGTGCAAACCTTCTTACCCCATCTATCCAGCGCCCTGGAATCTCTATCAGAAGGGGTAGGATTTTTAGCAATAGAGGCCTTAATGCCCTTGGGACCCTGAGAAATGGTTTCAGGATCTGCAAAAGGATTTTTGAAAAGGAATTTCTAGGAGTCAGGAACCCTATAGTATCTGTCTGGCTTACAAGTAGCTGGAGGCCGAGAATCAGGAGCCATGCTAGATTCTGAAAAAACATCATCAACAATGTCAAGAACAGGAGGTATAGCCAAAGGCCTATGCTGAAGAAGAAGAAAATCCCTAACCTTCCTTTTAGAGTCGGAGAAATCCTGACTTTCCCAGTGGAAATGTTCCCTTAAGGTATGTAAAGTTTCCCCAAAAGAAAAATCCTCTGGGAGAGAAGAAGAAGGAATGGAATCTTCTGCATCAAAGTCCTCATAAGTAGGTATAGACAAATCCTGTTCATTAGAAGAGTCAGAAGAAATAGAATCCTGTTCAAAAGATTCATAATGTCTTGCCTTGGCCTCTTATAAGGAGGGGGTTGGCTACCCCTTGATCAGAGTAATTAAATTTTCAGCCATTTTGATCATTTGTTTTTTAGACATAGGGGCCTGCACATGTGGCCCAGGTGTCGTTTTTTTAGACATAGATTTAGATTTTGGCTTTAGTTTTGAAGATGGCGTTGGTCTAATGTACAAATCTGTAGGCCTGAAAACACCCTCAGAAGCCAGTGCCTGCACAGCGGCTCCGAACCCATCTAATGTAGAGACATCTGTGGGCTCCATAATTGAAGCATCTCGCGGCATACCAATCTGTAGGCCTGAAAACACCCTCAGAAGTCAGTGCCTGCACAGCGGCTCCGAACCCATCTAATGTAGAGACATCTGTGGGCTCCATAATTGAAGCATCTCGCGGCATACCGAACTCCGAATGGGTCTCAGTAAAGGCCTGCAAATCAGAAGTAGCGGGTATCAGGGGCTGCAAAAGCACTTCACTGAGTACTGGTGAACTGGCGACTGGCTTAGGAGAAGCGTCTTAGTCAGTTTTGGACCTCGACGGTCTGTCGCTGTCTTTTTCTTTGCGTTTTTTTAGGTATTCCAGTAGTCTGATTGCTAACAGACGACATTTCTGGATAATTAAATCGTGAGCCAAAATATTTAGAAGCAAAAATATACAGACATTTAATAGTGTGTTGATTAAATTTAGCACAGAACAAACAGCAAGGTACATTGTGGTCAGGACCTAGGCAAGAAATACAGTACAAATGAAAATTCTTATGAGGTATTTGCTTCCCCCAAGTAATGCAATTATTAACTTTTACTGACATCGGTAAGGAGCAAGAAAAAGTTTCCCCAATGGGGTACTTAGCTTTTAGTTGACTTCGGTTCTGAAACTCGAAAACAAAAATTTCAGGAGTTGGCCAACCGGCACTTGCGAACTGCTTCTGCTTCGGGCACCACGCAGCAAGAAAGACTGGTGCAATGGCGTTGGCTGCATGTTTTATACCCCTGACGACCTGACATCATGGAAGAAGGGACCGCAACTGACACAAAACCCAAGACTTTGTTAATCGGGCAGACTGAGGGCAGCCTGCCAGCAGATTACCCAAATGTAATGACTGCAACAGTGAAACACGAAGAACATCACACTGGCAATTCGGCCAATCGCTGGCTTATGCATAGCAGGAAGACCCCAAGGATCAGTACTGCAACATTAACTATGAAGAACTAGCACTGCCACCTGGTCTCCAGCTGCTTCTGCACGTCACCAATAGACAGCTGCTTCAGAGTTTTCATAAGTAGTTTAGCATTCTGATGGAAAATGTACTCTATGCATATGGTCACTTTCAAAGTCTAATCGTTACTCAGGAATCCTTAATAAGGTGATGGATAACCTAAACATCCTCTGGAACCTCACATCTAGTAGCTGCTGATATTAAATCAGTTTCCCTGGGGGTGCCACCACCCAGGCCACTAGGGGCAATGACCTTTAAGTCTCTTGGAAGATCGCTTCCTCAGAGAGGGTGGTGTCAATGGACCACGATCTCCGTTGTCTCACTTTTTCTAGGATTTCACTAAATGTAGTGTCCTCGGGGAGGAACTGGCAGAAATAATCTCCTTTGTAGAGATCTGTGTCTGAGGGGGACTTCAAGGTGGGAGATGTCTAGATGCTTCCTCTCTCACTGCCCCTTTTAAGACATTCTGGAGGGAGACTCGTCTGACCTGCCCTATGGAGAAGACACCCAGGTTTTCAACTGGTGCCTATAACATTCTCTGCCCTGAAGGTTCAAGACAGATGACTTAAAGGCTCCACTTTAACAGTACCCAAGGATGGAAATGAACGAGCATATGCCTGTTCATGAAAACTACAGATCTCCTCTACATCAAACCATAAGCCAAGGTACCTGGGAAGGAAGCCATCTGTGCCAACCTCATCTGTGAAAGCCAAAGGATGGCTATCGACAGCATAGGTTCATAGGTTCATACTAGGCTATCTGCCCGAGGGCATTTACAAGCCTAGCCCATAGTTTTGTGGCTTACGCCACCCCTTTAGTTTGGAGAAACTATGCCCATTATTTTGCTGTGCCTCTGTCGAGCAGTGACACTGAGGTAACCCCCGGGGTATATCTGCGATCTCCCATCCATTGGTCAAGATTCCTCTTGAACAAGGCCAGCGAGGTGCTCTGCCTCACATATACCGGGATTTTGTTCCACAGCATAGGGAGTCTTTGGGTGATGAATCTATCCCTCCAGCACGTCCTATTAATAACCGTGTTGAGGTTTAAGTCTCCCACCCTTGTGGTTCTGAGGGATCTAGATTTTTTGAGGTGAAGCATGTTCATCAAATCTGGGTTTGACATGGCCTTGTATTGTCAGGCACAGGTCACCTCTGAGCAAGCGGTAAGCAACTGAATAGAGCTGGAGTTCTTTCAGTCGGGCAGCATAAGACAGATTTTTGAGACCCTTTATCCTTTTGGTGAGGAACTTTTGTGGCCTCTCCAGCTGCTGCAAGTGTCGGGTCAGATACATTCCGAATGGGGCATTGTACTCAATCATTGGTCTGATGAGTGATGAGTATAGGGAGACTATGACCTCCCTTGATCTAGATGTGAATCCCTTCATGATAAGGTGGGCAATGTAGAAGGTCTTCCTAACTACTTTAGCAATATGAGTGTCGAATGAAAGGCTACTGTTAACCTGGGTCCCCAGGTCCCTGATAACGTCTTCTGTGATCAGTGGATTGCCACCTATATGGTAGCTAGGGGTAACCTTGTTTTTCCCGAAGGGTATGACTATGCATTTCTTGGCATTTAACTTTAGGCCATGGCTCTGGCACCAGTTATCCGTTTCTGTGAGACCCTTCTGAAGGATATCTGTGTCAGATGTGTTTTCGACTATGGCGCCCAGTTTGCAGTCATCTGCAAACTTTGTCAGCCATAACCCTCCTGTGTTTGCTTGTACTTCAGAAAAGTAGATGCCAAACAAGAGTGGGCCCAGGACTGAGCCCTGTGGGACTCCACTTGTGACAGGCTTTGAGTCTGACATGGCGCCAGCAACTCTGACCCTGTGGGTTCTGTCACTCAGCCAGTTTGCAACCCATCTTGTGATGTATGGGTTTACATTTAAGTCGATGAGTTTTTCAATGATACCCGAGTGGGGTATTGTATCGAAAGCCTTCGCCAGGTCGAGGTAGGCTGTATGGACTGCCTTCCTCTCGTCAATGGCCTTGGTGACTGTTTCGAAAAAGTCAACCAAGTTTAAAAGGCATGATCTGCATAAACTCCTGCAGTATCACCAGAAAAAACTTCACCAAATAGGCCATAAGCAAACCTTAATTACAAGAGATACAAAAGGTTTCCACCATCTTATAAACCCTTTGGGCCTACTGGGCGTTGGTATCAACAATGACGCTAAAGCCTCCACAACTACTGAGGACAAAGACATTAAAGAAAGCATCTCCTAGATCACTGCAGGCTTTGGCATGGGATCTTACTGGTTCTGAAGCTCCCAAAGCTGAAAATGGGCCCAGGATAGGAACGGTCATAAAAGCGGCTTGGGATGCTTTTTGCACCACCCTAGACACACAGGCAGAGGAGACACCAAATTGAATTTAAGACTTTACAAACACCATCATCTCGTCTCAATCCACTTGCGTAGGGCTCCAGAGGGATCTAGAGAAATGGAAAGATGCAACTGACATGGGACATGAATATAGGAAGCAGGAAAGCTCCTGCTCAGAGGTTTCCCATCGTTCACATCCTTTACAATGTTAAAATAGCCACATCCAACAATTGCAGTGAAACAATCAAAATCAGCATTACAACGTAATCAGACCTCTTAAAGCTCAAAAGACTTGAGTTTTTTTTTTTTACTTTAAGAGATTTAAGAAGGAACAAGAGGAGAAAAGTCATGGTAAAAGAAGAGAAAAAATATTGTTCGGAAGTTGTCAAAAATCACAAACTTAACGCTTACCACTAATTTGTTTCTCCCCCTCCCCTTTGAGAGAAAAACTCAAATCAGACTGAGCTTTGTAAGAAGTCACTGAAGCTTACAATAAAGACAACAAGGTCTGGAGACTCATGTGCTATGCATTATGGGATAGAGTTGGAGTTTGAACTAGCAAGAGTTTGTCATTGTTGGGGAAAAGTACAGTTTTGTATCTACCATAAATGTAGATGTTCGAAGATCCACATTGCTGCAGTCATAACCTGTGGGGTAGTCCGCTGTCCTCGGTCGGCCCGAATACCAAAGTGTTAGGCTGGCGTCGGTCATGGTCGCTCAGATCTGACGTCAGTACGCCGTGGTACTAAAGCGCATGACCGACGCCATATCCTCAGTCTTTCTTGCCCCAGATGTCAGAAGGCCTTAAAAAGAAAGGCCATAGCCAAAAATAGAAAAATACCCAATCACCAAAATAGCAACAATAGATACACCACAAATCACACAGCCACCCCAAACTACAGAGGGAAGGAGGGAGGTAAATTAGACTGCAGCAATGTGGATCTTGAACATCTACATTTATGGTAGGTACAAAACTGTACTATGTTCTTCATCTCACATTGCTGCAGTCATAACCTGTGGGTAGAATCCCAAAGCAAAGGTAAAGGGAGGTTGGTAAAATCAAATAGCATTAGGAGCTGCTAACATGCCCTGTAAAACTGCAGTGGCAAACCCAGCCCTAGATTTGGAATAAAGAGGAAGATGGTAATGTTTAGAAAAAGTGTGCACTGAACTCCAGGTAGCTGCCTCCAAAATATCCTTAGTAGCTACTCCCCTTAAAAAAGCAGTAGAAGTGGCAGTAGCCCTAGTGGAATGAGGTCTGATTCCAGCCGGAACCTCCTTACCATGATGAGAATAACAGAAAGCAATGCAATGCCCAATCCACTTAGAAATAATTTGTTTTGAAACAGGTTTTCCTTGAGACCCCAAGGCAAAAGAAATGAATAACTGTTGGGACTGCCTGAACCCTTTAGTTCTGCTCAAATAATAATGCAACTGCCTGTGAATGTCCAAAGAATGCAAAATTTTCTCCCCCTTATTTTGGGGATCAGCATAACACGTAGGCAGATGAATAGATTGGTTTAAGGCCACATTAGAAACAACTTTAGGCATAAAAGTAGGATTAGTCCGTAGTGAAACCCTATCCTTATGAAATATCAGGAAGGGTTCAACTGCCATGAGAGCCTGTAATTCAGATACCCTTCTAGCAGACGTAATGGCCAACAAAAAAGCAGTCTTCCAAGACAAAAACTTCAACTCTGAAGTAGCTGCAGGTTCAAAAGGAGGTAAAGTGAGCTTTTCCAACACAAAATTGAGATCCCAGGAAGGAGTAGGAGCTCTACGTGGGGGTCTTATGTTCTTTGCCCCTCTAAGAAATTGCTTGAACAAAGGGTGAGAGAATAATGGTGGGTCACAGTCATAGTGAGCAGAAATGGCTGCAGCATGAACTTTTACAGAGGAGAAAGACAAACCCTTGTCTAATAATTCTGTAAGATACTGAAGTGAAACACTCAAATTAGGCACTGAAACATCAAAACTCTTTGTTTTGCGCCAAAGAAAAAATCTCCTCCATTTATCAGCATAAACTTTCCTTGTACTAGGCCGTCTGGCCTCCAAAATGACATTCAAAACTTGTTGAGGAAGCTGCGACCCCCCAGGGTCTAAAACAGAATACGCCAGGCTGTCAGATGCAGGGACTGAATCCTGACATTGCGGAAATGATTGCTTGCCTGGGACAAAAGGTGTGAATTAATGGCAAAGGCCAAGGAGGCTCCCGTACCAAAGTCCTCAGCAGAGGGTACCAGTGCTGCCGTGGCCAATCTGGAGCTATCAGAATCATGCAAGGCTTGTCCTGCCTGACCTTTAGGAGCACCTTGGGAAGGAGAGGCAGAGGGGGAAAGGCATAAACGTGAAGGTTGTTCCAACTGAATGACAGAGCATCCACTTTCCAAGCTTTTGGGTGAAACAGCTTTGTGCAAAATTTTGGCAGTTGGTAATTCAGTGGAGAAGCGAACAGATGTATGTCTGGAGTCCCCCATGCCACCGTCAACTGTTGAAAGACATGAGGATCCAATTTCCACTCATGGGGATCCACCATCTGTCTGCTCAAAACATCTGCTAAGGAGTTCTGTGCTCCTGGCAGAAACCTTGCCTGAAGGGTGAGGTGCAAACTGAGAGCAGTCTCCCACAAAATCATAGCTTGTCTACAAAGAGGGTACGAATGGGTACCCCCCTGCTTGTTGATGTACCACATGACTGTTGTGTTGTCTGTCTGAATCAACACTTGTCCTGGGTGAAGTAAATCCTTGAAAGCCATCAATGCAAATTGGACTGCTAACATCTCCTTCATGTTGATATGCAAATGTTGTAGTCTGGCAGGCCACGTGTCTTGAACCCATTTTCCATTGAAGTGTTCTCCCCAGGCCATGTCTGAGGCATCTGTCGTTAAGATCTGACTCGCCTCTGGTCGGGTCACAGAGAGTCCCTTGTTTAGGTGACATTCCTGAGCCCACCACAAAAATTCCCTTTGGATGCAAGGTATCATCTGAATGACAGTGTCCAAATCGTGGCAGTGTTAAGTCCATACGCTTTTGAGATACCAATGTAGCTTCCTCATATGCAGTTTGGCATTGGGAAGCACCAGAATACAAGATGCCATGAACCCCAAGGCTTGAAGGACTGTCCTTGCAGTCAGCCTGGACCGTAGAGACAATTATTGGAAGTAAAGGGTAAGATTTCTTTGTTTGTCCGGGGTCAAAAATGCCATCCGAGAAGCTGTATTCAGTCTCACACCCAGAAAGCACATGTCCTGAGAGGGTACTAGACTGGACTTTGTTTCGTTCACAGAATACCCTAGGCACCTTAACACTGCCATAACATACTGTAGATGGTGAAGTAACTTGACTTTGTCTTGAGCCAGAATCAGGCAATCGTCCAAATAAGGATAGATTTGTATTCCCCTCAACCTTAAGAAGGCTATCACCGGTGCCAGGACCTTTGTGAACACCCTGGGCGCAGTAGATAAGCCAAAGGGCAATGCAGAGAACTGATAATGTAAAGTCCCAGCCCAAAAACGCAGGAACCTCCTGCAGCTGGGCCTGATAGGAATGTGAAGATAAGCCTCTTTGAGATCCAAAGTTACCATCCAGTGATCTTTGCCTAATAGAGGCAGAAGTTGTTGCAAAGTTAACATCTTGAATTTTGGAATGTCCAGGTATGTGTTGAGAATAGACAAATCCAGAATTGGTCTCCAAGTGCTTCCTTTCTTTGGTACAAGAAACAGGCGAGAATAAAATCCCAGGCCTACTTCTGACTGAGGGACCCACTGGATAGCCCCCATTTTGAGAAGTAAAGAAATCTGTTTGTGAGCCTCCACCTTTTGCTGAGAAGGAACGTCTGGCATGCCTTTGAAAGGAGGCAAGGTGTGAAAATAAAACTTGTAGCCTCGATGTATAATGTCCAACACCCATTTGTCCTGAGTGACTAAAAGCCAATTTTTCCTGAAATGTGCCAACTTTCCTCCCAGAGGAGCTGCCAGACAGGAGGGATCTGGCAGCTGGAGATACAGGTCATTGGGTCTGTTTACGAAAAGGCTGACCCCTGCCCTCACCTGAAGATTGTGCAGGGGAACTCCACGTCCTAGGCCGGAAAGAACCTTGAGCATGAGCCCTGCCCCTACCACGTCTAGATCTGCCCCTAGACTGTAAATCAGAAGAGGGATAAGCCCATCCCTTAAGTAGGCCAATTTCTGCTAAACTTAGGGGGCTGCACCTGTAAAAAATCCTTAACTGTTTGCATAGACTTAGCTTTGTCTTCCATTTTCTTCAAAACTGACTCCACAGGAGAACCAAACAGAACTTCAGACTGAAGGGGAGCATCCAAAATACGAGCTTTAACATGTTCTGACAAATTCTGATCCTTAAGCCAGGCGTGCCTACGAATAACTGATCCAGTGGCAGCCACCCTGGAAGAGGCCTGAAGAGCATCAAAACCACACTGCAAAGAATGCTTACCCACCTGATCAGAGGCATGAACTAAATCCTGCAATTCCTTACACTCAATGCCCTCTGCCAAGGCATCTACCTTAGATTTCAACTGACTTAGGAGAAAGTTCTGGTACTTCAGCATATGAAACTGGCAATTTAAAGCCCTCATTGCTAGAGTGGAAGAGGTATACACTTTTTTACCCCACCTATCCAAAGCTCTAGAATCTTTATCCATAGGAACTGGATTCTTTACAATAGAAGCCCTGACACCCTTAGGTCCCTGGCTAATAGTTTCTGGGTCAGCTCTCGGGCTTTTATACAAATATTTATGAGCCTCAGGCACTCTGTAATACCTGTCTGGCTTGACCGGGCAGGAGGCAAAGAATCAGGATTAAGGGAAGCTTCAGAGAAAACATCCTGAACAACATCCAAAACAGGGGTATAGCCAAGGGCCTATGCTGTGGTAAAACAAAAATTCCCAAGTCTCTTTCTAGAATCTGAGAAATCCTGACCTTCCCACTTAAAATGCTCTCTCATGGAATGCAGGGTTTCAGAAAAGAAAAATCCTCTGGGGGAGCAGAAGGACTAGAATCCTCTGCATCTGAATCAGAATAAGGAGGAAAATCCTGAATGTCTTCAGCCGAAGACTCAGAGTAATCTGAAGAATGCTCCAATCCTTCCACCTCTGGCTCCACCCTAGGCCTCTTATCTGGAGGAGGCAAAGAACCCCTGATTAAGGTAATTAAATCTTCTGCCATTTTCAGCATATGCTTTTTAGGTACAGAACCTGCAGAACTAGGGCTGACGCCAGAGGAAGACAAACCAGGCCTGACTTTGGAAGGTACCTTAGAGACAGAAGTAGAAGGCCTAACCACCTTATGCAAAGGAGGGACTACAGAAACCTGAGAGGCCCCCTCAGCCTGACCCGACTCCTGAGAGGCCACATCCTGCAAAACTAAAGGCTCCACCTGAGACTCAGCTGAAACCTCGGCTGGATCCACAGATTCCACCGTAGTTTCTAAAGAACCGGCATCCGTAACGGACTCATCCTGTTTGGACTTTAACGATTTTTCCTTGCGCTTCTTAGCGGTAGCGGGCGTCTGAGGATCCGACGGCATATTGTAATTACACCGCTTACCGAAGACAAGCCTAGCACAATCTAACCTGCGTTTAATGGTGCGCTTATTAAATCTAGCACAAAAGCGACACCCGACTACATCGTGCTCAGGCCCCAAGCAAGGAATACAAAGAGAGTGGTAATCCCTATGAGGTATCTGTTTCCCACAAGAAATACAATTATTCACTTTTTCTGACATCCGGATTTAACTGAGGCAAGAAAAGACAAAAATATTCCCCAACGGGGTACTTAGCCCAACTCGGTCTTCGGTCTGAAACTCAGAATACGAAAATTTCAGGACGCCGAATGGCACTTGCAAAACACTGCTTCTGCTTCGGACCATGCGGCAAGAAAGACTGAGGATATGGTGTCGGTCATGCGCTTTAGTACCACGGCGTATTGACGTCAGATCTGAGCGACCATGACCGACGCCAGCCTAACACTTTGGTATTCGGGCCGACCGAGGACAGCGGACTACCCCACAGGTTATGACTGCAGCAATGTGAGATGAAGAACATCAAGGGTGCCTTCAGCAACCAGTCCATCAGTTCCAGGGCCCAGAAAGGACCAGCTTAAATCCACTTATTGTTGCCACAACAGAATTTGCTCCAGTCAGTACTATGACTACTAGCTATGATAAAGAGTATTTATTTGCTTCATAACTGAACACTTTCTCATTAAGGACCACTGTATATTAATGATTAGACAACAAGAGACTGGCTGCTAGTCACGACACAAAGCAAAGTTTTTAAGCTATCCCAGGGTTACTACTGTAGGATGCATAATGGTATATTAGTGGGTGAGCCAGAGATTTAAACAGAAGTCTTTCTAGCACACAAAGCTTGTAGTTCACACAAAACATGTCTTACTTCACTTATCACGTATTGCTGAGCAGCCACTACTGCCCGATTACAGAAGATCTGCTGTTGGGGCACAAGTGACATCAGGTCTTTACATGAACCTTACCACAGCCTCACGATTTATCTTTTTACCACAAAAGGGGGAAAAAAAAGGCTACCAGATATATATATATATATATATATATATACATACAGAAAAAGTACAGTTTTGTACCTACCATAAATGTAGATGTTCGAGGATTCCCTTGCTGCAGTCCTGACTATTGGGTATAGTCCGCGTCCCAGTCGGCCCGAATACCAGAGTATAAGGCTGACGTCGGTCATGGCGCCTTAGACTGACGTCAGTACGTCAGGGTACTAATGCGCATGACCGACGTCATTTCCTCAGTCTTTTCTTGCCCCAGATGTCAGAAGACCCAAAAAGACAAGTCCCAAAAACAACCTGCACCAAAAAACATGTACAATATATACAACAATATATACAAAAAACATAAGCATGTAAACTCACCTACACAACCACCCCGAAACACAGAGGGGAAGGAGGGAGGGTAAATTGGACTGCAGCAAGGGAATCCTCGAACATCTACATTTATGGTAGGTACAAAACTGTACTATGTTCTTCGTCTTCCCTTGCTGCAGTCCTGACTATTGGGTAGAATCCCAAAGCAGAGGTAAGGGAGGCTGGCAAATTATAAAGTAGCAGGAGCTGACAACATGCCTTGTAAAACAGCTGTGGCAAAACCAGCCCTAGTTTTAGAGTATATAGGCAGGTGATAATGCCTAGAAAAAGTATGCACTGAACTCCAAGTAGCTGCTTCCAGAATATCCTTAGTTGCCACCCCCCTTAGAAATGCTGTTGAAGTGGCAGTAGCCCTAGTGGAATGAGGCCTAATCCCAGCTGGAACCTCTTTGCCATGATGGGAATAACAAAATGCAATGCAAAAGCCAATCCACCTAGAAATAGTTTGTTTTGACACAGACTTGCCCTGTGAACTCAAAGCAAAAGAAACAAGTAACTGCTGAGACTGCCTAAAATTCTTAGTCCTGCTCAAATAATAACGCAATTGCCTGTGTACATCTAAAGTGTGCAAAATCTTTTCCCCTTTATTTTGAGGATCTGCAAAAAGTAGGCAAATGAATAGTTTGGTTTAAAGCCACACTAGAAACCACCTTAGGCATAAAGGAAGGATTAGTACGTAATGAAACCCTGTCCTTATGGAAAATCAAAAGGGCTCTACTGCCATAAGGGCCTGCAACTCAGACACCCTTCTTGCAGAAGTAATAGCCAACAGAAAAGCAGTCTTCCATGACAAATATTTCAATTCAGCAGTAGCTGCAGGCTCAAAAGGTTGTAGAGTAAGTTTTTCCAACACAAAATTGAGATCCCAAGCAGGAGTAGGAGCTCTCACGGGGGTCTTATATTCTTTGCCCCTCTAAGAAACTGCTTGAACAAAGGATGCGAAAACAAAGGTGGGTCACAATCATAGTGAGCTGAAATTGCTGCAGCATGAATCTTTATGGAAGAGAAGGACAAACCTTTGTCCAATAATTCAGTAAGATATTGAAGAGCCACACTCAAATTAGGCTCTGAAATCTCCAAATTCTTTGCTGTACTCCAAAATAAAAATCTCTT
The DNA here is from genome assembly GCF_019279795.1 of Protopterus annectens. Taxonomy (NCBI): domain Eukaryota; kingdom Metazoa; phylum Chordata; order Ceratodontiformes; family Protopteridae; genus Protopterus; species Protopterus annectens. The sequence goes on along the minus strand of NC_056727.1, from coordinate 719,317,149 downwards.
CCCTTTTTCTGCCTACACTCTCCTAGTACTAGGCCGCCTAGCTTCCATAATCACATTTAAAACTTGTTGAGGAAGCTGAGACCTGCTGTGCTTCAACACAGAATATGCCAAGCTGTGAGATGAAGAGATTGAAGCTTGACATTGAGCAGATGACCGTCCTTCTGAGATAACAGATGAGGAATCAGAGGTAAAGGCCATGGAGGCTTCTTTACAAGACTCCTTAGAAGTGGGTACCAGTGTTGCCGAGGCCAATCTGGAGCTATCAAAATCATCCTTGGCCTGTCTTGTCTGACCTTTAATAATACCTTTGGAAGAAGAGGCAGAGGTGGAAAGGCATAGACATGAAGGTTTTTCCAACTGAAAGACAGAGCATCCACTTTCCAAGCTGTGTGATGAAACCCCTTTGTGCAATACTTTGGCAGCTGGTGGTTTAGTGGAGAAGCGAACAGATCTATGTCTGGAGTTCCCCATGACACTGTCAATTTCTGAAATACATGAAGATCCAGTTTCCCCCGTGGGGATCCATGATTTGTCTGCTTAATACATCTGCTAGGGAGTTCTGTGCTCCTGGCAGAAACCTTGCCTGAAGAGTTAGTTGCAGGCTTAACGCAGTCTCCCATAAAATCATTGCTTGCCTGCATAGAGGATAAGAATGTGTTCCCCTTGCTTGTTGATGTACCACATGACAGTTGTGTTGTCTGTTAGAATCAACACCTGCCCTGGAAGAAGTAACTCCTTGAAAGCCATCAATGCAAACTGGACTGCTAACATCTCCTTCATGTTGATATGTAGATGCTGTAGTCTGGCAGGCCACTTGTCTTGTATCCACTTTCCATTTAGATGAGCTCCCAAGCAGTGTCCGAGGCATCTGTCGTTAAAATCTGACTCGCCTCTGGCCGGGTCACAGAGAGTCCCTTGTTTAGGTGACATTCCTGAGCCCACCACAAGAATTCCTTTTGAAGGCAAGGTATTATGTGAATGACAGTGTCGAAATCTTGGCAGTGCTGTGTCCATACATTTTGAGATACCATTGCAGCTTCCTCATATGCAGTTTGGCATTGGGAAGCACCAGAATACAAGATGCCATGAACCCTAATGCTTGAAGGACTGTCCTTGCAGTCAGCACGGACTGATGAGATAGTTGATGGAAGTAAAGTGACAGACTCTTTTGTTTGTCCGGGGTTAAAAAGGCCATCTGGGCTGCTGTATTCAGTCTCACACCCAGAAAGCACATGTCTTGAGAGGGTACTAGACTGGACTTTATTTCGCTCACAGAATACCCTAGGCATCTTAGCACTGCTATGACATATTCCAGATGCTGTAGAAGGTCTTCCTTTTCTTGAGCCAGAATCAGGCAGTCGTCCAAGTAAGGATAGATTTGAATGCCTTGAAGCCTGAAGTAAGCTATCACTGGAGCCAGAACCTTTGTGAATACTCTGGGCGCAGTAGATAAGCCAAAGGGCAATGCAGAGAACTGATAATGAAAATCTCCAGTTCAAACCGCAGATACTTTCTGCAACTTAGCCTTATAGGCACATGAAGGTAAGCTTCCTTGAGATCCAAAGTTACCATCCAGTGATCCTTGCCCAGCAGAGGTAACAGTTGCTGTAACGTCAACATCTTGAACTTGGGAATGTCCAGATAAGTGTTGAGGATAGATAAATCCAAAATTGGTCTCCACGTGTTCCCCTTCTTTGGTACTAGGAACAGGCGAGAATAAAATCCAAGCCCCTTTCTGATACAGGGACTGGCTGAATGGCCCCTATCTGGAGTAACTGAGAAACTTGCTTGTGAGCCTCTTTTCTTTGTGGAGGAGGAACATCTGGCATGCCTTTGAAAGGGGCATTGTGTGGAAATAAAATCTGTAACCGTGATGAATGATATCCAGCACCCATCTGTCTTGAGTGATTAAATCCCAATTTTCTTTGAAAAGAGACAATCTTCCTCCCAAAGGAGCTGCCAGACGAGAATCCACTGGCAGCTGAAAAGGCAGGTCATTGGTTCTGCTTACGAAAGGACTGACCCCTGCCCTCACCAGAAGTCTGAGCAGGTGAACTGTCTGATCTAGGCCTAAACGAACCTTGAGCCCTGCCCCTACCACGGCTAGACCTACCCCTAGACTGGGAACCATAAGCAGGATATGTCCACCCCTTAGCAGGCCAATTTCTACTAAACTTGGAGGCTGCACCTGCAAAAATCTTTAACAGTCTGCATAGACTTAGCTTTGTCCTCCATTTTCTTTAAAACTGCTTCCACAGGCGGTCCAAACAACACATCAGACTGTAAAGGAGCATCCAAAATCCTGGTCTTAACATGCTCAGCTAAATTCTGATCCTTCAACCAGGCATGTCTGCGAAGAACAGAACTAGTAGCAGCCACCCTCGAGGAGGCCTGAACAGCATCAAAACCACACTGCAAAGAATGCTTACCCACTTGTTCAGACACATGAACCAAATCCAGCAATTCTTTACACTCAATACCTTCCGCCAAAGCATCCACCTTAGATTTCAATTGTGAAAGGAGATAATTCTGATATTTCAGCATATGAAACTGACAATTCAACGCCCTCATGGCTAGAGTGGAAGTAGTATATACTTTCTTACCCCACCTATCCAAAGCCCTTGCCTCTTTATCAGAGGGTACAGGATTTTAACCACAGAAGCTTTAACACCTTTAGGCCCCTGAGAAACAGTTTCTGGGTCCGCCCTAGGACTCTTAAACAAATACTTATGAGCTTCGGGCACCCTATAATACCTATCAGGCTTAACAGGAGCAGGAGGCAAGGAGTCAGGATTCAGGGAAGCCTCTGCAAAAACATCCTCCACCACATTCAACACAGGAGGAATAGCTAAGGGCCTATGCTGGGGTAAAAACAAGAATTCCCTAAGCCTTTTCCTGGAATCAGAGTAATCCTGGCCTTCCCATTGAAAGTGCTCCCTCATGGAGTGAAGAGTCTCTGAAAATGAAAAATCCTCAGGAGGAGAAGCTGTAGGAGTGGAATCATCCACATCAGAATCAGAATAAGTAGGAAACTCTTGCAAGTCTTCCACAGAAGACTCTGAAGCCTGTGAACACTGTTCAAAACTATCAAACTCCTGTTCCACCCTAGGCCTCTTATCAGGCGGGGCATAGAACCTCTAATCAGAGTAATCAAATCTTCTGCCATTTTAAGCATATGTTTCTTAGGCACAGAGCCGAAATGCTAGGAGAAGCCCCACAGAAGCTGAACTTTGCCTAACTCTAAAAGAAGCTTTGGCCACAGAAGGAGAGGCCCTAACTACCTTGGGAAGAGAGGGAAGAACAGTTACCTGAGAAGCACCCTCAGACTGGCCTACCTCCTGAGAGGGCACATCCTGTAACAGTAAAGTATCTGCCTGAGACTCCATAGAGACTCCTGGCAAAAGCTCTGGCTCCCTGAGCCTTCTAAAGCACTGACGTCCGGGTCTGCCGGTTCCTCACCCCTAGACTTCTCTGTTTTGTCCTTGCGCTTCTTGATGAAGCGGCCGGAGCATCCGACGGCATATTATAATTGCAACGCTTCCCAAACACTAACCTAGCACAATCAAGCCTCCTCTTAATAGTGCGCTTAAATCTAGCACAAGAGCGGCAACCAACAACGCCGTGCTCAGGCCCTAAACAAGGTATACACAATGTATGATAATCCCTATGCGGTATCTGCTTCCCACAACAAATACAGTTATTCACTTTTTCTGACATCCGGTTAAATACTGAGGCAAGAAAAAACCAAAATGTTCCCCAACGGGGCTACTTAGCCAACTCTGTTTCGGTCTGAAACTCCGGTTTCGGAAAATCTCAGAACGCCAACCTGCACTCGCAAAATTGCTTCTGCATCGGACCATGCGGCAAAAAAGACTGAGGAAATGACGTCGGTCATGCGCATTAGTACCCTGACGTACTGACGTCAGTCTAAGGCGCCATGACCGACGTCAGCCTTATACTCTGGTATTCGGGCCGACTGGGACGCGGACTATACCCAATAGTCAGGACTGCAGCAAGGGAAGACGAAGAACATCAGTCACTGTGAAATCAAAATCATAACTGTTTCTATAGGAAAAAAGATTAATGCAGAAAAAAAAGGAGCCCTCTTTTCCCCACCCACAACCACTATCATCCATCAACAGAAACAGCATGTCAAGCTAGTCTACGAGACAAAAATCATAACTGAAAAGCTGGGAGTGTTTCTCTCCTCTCCCATTCACAAGGTAATTAAATCTAGCTTACTCTTTTTTAAGTGTTTTTAAGTTCCAAAGGGACAGGTATCCATCCGCAAATCCTACTGCAAGTTGATTTGTCCGGCTGATGTAATGAAGAGTGGTGGCAGATGTTCCAGTAGCACTGTGTAATTGATAGCATAGGTGTCGTCCATCTCTTGTCACGGTTTCTCTAATTTGTGGAACATCAGCAGGAAATCTGTTGATAATTTCCAGATCTATAAGATGTTAAAAATAAAGAAGACTTTACTACATCACTCAGATTTATTTCAACTTCAAAAAAATTTGCAAAAGTCTAGGAATAACAAATTAAATAATTACCTCCCAGACCGTAATAGCTTCACCAATGCCATGTTTCTTAATTTTGTCACAAGCCCTGGGTGGTCTCAACCTTAAAGGCAGCAGTGTCTATCCAATAATGCAGATGTTGAAGTGTCAAGCAAACAAAGTACATGATGTGTGTATTGGGGGGGGGGTAGATTAAGAAGTCATGCACCCTCAAAATGTCATGTTCAAAAAACTTAACATGGACCTGAAAAATGATCTATGGAACTCTAAAACACAATGCAAAACATTCCACATGGACAGTAATAATCAGCAAAGGAATACACAGCTGGAAAGGTGTAAGCAGCAGTAGAAAGGGACCTAGAAGTGACACCAGGTAATCTAAAACTTGAGTAAGGACAAAATAGCAAAGCTAGGTAGCCCGTGCACAAGAGAAGGTGTTGCCAGAAAAACATTATCTACTACTAACTACAAGTCAGGCTGCACTTGAAATAGTGCATGCACCATTCAAGAAACCAAAGTTACATACTTACCATAATGATAGATCTGCATTGTTTACTTTCATCCTTCCTCAATGGGATGGGGTTACCGGATTCAACTACGATCCAACTTAGGCCACTCACAGACTTTGGCAAGGCTCAGGCTCCTACTCTTATCCACAATTCCCCTTTTGGTAGCAAAATACTTCATACTGACTTTGCCCATACCCTATAATAAATCTGTTATACTAGTACCACAGTAAGCACGTCATAACAAACATGATTCCTAACAAAGAAGTTGAAGTGTACATGACTGAGCCATGGAATAATCAGTGCAATCACTCCAGAAACAATGAAATAACATCTGGGAGTGGGAAGGGAGCACAGAGGATCACAGTCACCTTGCGCTACATAGCTTTATTCTGAAACACTGGGATGAGAGGAGTGGGAGGAGAGGCATACAAGAGACCAGGGGGCCAAATGTGAATCAAAGCATCTCTTAAGGACTCCCCCTCGAAGGATTAGGGCAAAGTACCTGCTGCATTTAGTCTTAGCAAGGACGCAAACAGGTCTTGGCACAAACTGTCCCATAGGCTGAAAATTTGCTCCATCACTACTAGATTAAGAGACCACTCATGAAGGACACTTTACTTCCCTGCTATATGCACTGTTGTCAGAAAGTGGTGAGGAGTTATTGTCCACTGCCAATCCCTCATGGCACAATAAATAAGAATACTTTCCCCTTGTCTACTGATGCACCAGGTGCAGACAGGTTTGCCTAGATGGAGATCATACCTCTGCAGGAGTCCTGAAAGGTCTTCAGTGCTAGAACAACTGCCCTCATCTCTAGGATACTGATGTGAAGACTGGGCTCTAAAGGGGATCAAGTGCCTAACCCAGTCCTTCCCAAAAATTGTCCTCCCACCTCACCACAGATGAGACATCCGTGATTACTGTGGCCTGAGAAGTAAGAACAAAAGGTCAAGCTGTGACTGAATGAGTTTTGCAAATTTTAGTGGTGGTGGTGGGGGGGGCACTGGAAAATTCATGGGGTGACACCTCACTGAAAGGGTCTACTAAAGCACCCTCATATAAACCCCTGTCCAGCAGAACTAAGGCAATTGTGGCTGCAGTGAGTACAGTAGATGTAAAATGAGCCTTTCTGGTGGTTTCTAAAGAGGGAGCATCACTACTGCCTGTTGCTGAAGGGTGAGAATCCTAGATTCTGGTAGTACTGCTTTCTGTAACTTGGTATCTATATGGGCTGCAATGAATTCTGTTTGAACTAGTTGAAGCTTGGACTAGGCCATGTTGACAGTTGCGTCTAGCTGTGAACAAAGGTGCATCAAGGAATCTCTGACTACAAGTAGTAGATTTCTGGTGAGGATGGTTACAAACCAGTCATCCGGATATAGCAACACTTGAAAGTCCTACAGCCTGACACGAGCTGCAACCACTGCATGTACTTGGTGAACACATGGGAGGCTGTGGTGAGACCAAAGGGTAGGGCTCCAAACTGGAAGTGACAGCACCCAGACAGAAGCAGAGAAACCTCCTGGAGCATCTCTCCCTCTTCATGAGGTAGTATGTGTCCTGGAGGTCTATCACAATTCAAAAGTCTTTTCTCAACACTGGAAGGATGGATTGTACCTTGACCATCTGGAATTTCATCTGCTTCATGCACTGGTTCAAGTGGCTGGAGGTCCAGAATGGGCCATAGATTCCCGTTCTTCTCTGGCATCAAAAATAACCTTGAGTAAACTCAAGATCCATGCTGCTCTGCTGGGGACCTCCTGGATGACTTGCTTGTCTAGAAGCTTTTTTTTTTTTTTTTTTTTTTTTTATTTATTTATTTCTAGTGCTGCTTCCATTGAGAGGATGGCACATTAGAAAGTTTTCTTGAGTATGGGAGTTGAGAAAAAGGGAAATTATATAAGCTCTGGTTATGATCTTCTGCACACACACCCACCCACAAGTAATGGCCATCCAGGACATGGGGTGCAGGAATAAGCTCCCCCTTCAACTGGCTCCAGAGTGCAGCAGTTGGACAACCATTCAGGAGAGCTGAAAAGGCCCATCAGAGAAGGGACCCCAAAAGCCTTGATTCTGCGACCCACTTCTGCTGTGAGTGCAACATCCGCTATTATAATTGTTCCCCCCTTTGCCATGGGAGAGGGATGGCCAAAAGTGTCCAGTGCTAAATCCTGAAATGTGCAGAAAGTACAGTTTAGAACACTTACTATAAATGTAGATGTTCAAATGTATTCACTGTTGCAGTGCTGACTTGTGGAATTTCCTGCTGTTGAAACCCTTGGCCGGCCTGACTACCAGAGAAAAATCTCCTTTCTCCACCAGCCAGCAAACACCCTGCCCAACATCAGTACGCTTGTGAACAAGGGGAGTCAGCCAACATTTAGATCTCAGGTTTTTCTTGCCCCATGAAGGCAGGAGTGGCCCAAGATAGTCTCTAATATCAAAGGCCTTTGACAGAAAACTTGAGAAATGAAACAGTCAAGAGGAGGAACCCCCTAACTTAAGAAACATGTTCAAATCTACCTTATAGGCTAGGGGGAGAAGGAGGGAGGAAAAGAATACTGCAACAGTGAATACACCAACATCTACATTTATGGTACACATATACAACTGTACTATGTTCTTCATGTTTCACTGTTGCAGTCCTGACTTGTTGGTTGATTCTCAAAACTGAGAAGGGTAGAAGGTAAATTAAAGGAGAGGAAAGGATGCCCTGCAGGATTTGCAGTGGCAAGTCCTGCTCTGAACTCGAAAGCTGAAGTGTGGTAATATTTGGTAAAGGTATGCATTAAAGACCAGTTAGCAGCTTCCAGGAGATCTTTGGTGGGTACCCCTTTTAGGAAGGCAACAGTTGCCTAGTAATGTGTCTTGACAGCATCAAGAAGCTTCTTACCATGATGGCTGCAACAAAAGGAGATGCAGTGAAATCCATTTAGAGATGGTTTGTTTGGAAACTGGTTTCCCTTCAGAACTGATAGCAAAGGCCACGGTTTATTTTATTTATTTATTTATTTTACATTTGTTGACTGGGAAAGTCCAACTGGATACATGACTATTTTCAGCGGAAGCCCAGGGAGAAAAGCTCCACAGAGTAAGAACAAACTGAGATTTCTACATAGCAAGCAAGTATTCATAGAAAAATATATGATTTAACAAGATTCCATAGTTGTAAAGTTACAAAGTACAATATTCATTGGTAGTTCCAAATTTTTAACAAAATTGCATAGTTTAAGTTGTACTGGTTTCCAGTAATAACATTGAGACAAATGTAAAAGTGCATTGGGAGAGGATGTTAGGGTTAGTTTTGTGAGATGTGGTTGGGTTTAAAGTTGGAATGTCTATAATTGCTGACTGTTGGTGTGGGTGTTTGCAGGTGAGGCACTATAAGGAGGAGTCATGATTCTTCTTGAAGGCATAGAAGTGAAAAGGAGCATGAGAGTGGGTCAGAGGGTGTGTATGATATGGGTCAACCTGGTGGGTAGCAAGGGCATAGCCATGTGAGTTTTAGCTGCTCTTTTAGCAGCTTTTTTAATGTAACCATTGAGTTGGCGGAGGTAACAGCAGAAGGTAATGAGTTCCAATTTTTACCGATGTAGTTAGGGAAGAGGTAGTCTCCTGCTGTGTTATTGCTTTTGGTCACCTTGATTAGTCTTATCATTTGAGTGAAGTTGTCTGGTATTAGTTTGTAGTTTAAGTAGATTAGATAAGTGCTGGGTTTTTTCATGAATTTGTAGGAGTTTCTGGGTGAAAGAAAGCTGATAGACTGAGAGATTTGCTAATTCAAGCCAGTTAAGTTGATTTAGTGAATGACATTGGTGGGCACGGTAGGGGGCACCAGTAGCAAATTTGGAAATCTGATTGTAGCAGATGTTAAGCTTGGCCATTTCAGTGTTGGGTAAGTTGGTGAAGATGGGAGCGGCGTAGAATAGTGTGGAGAGGAGGCGGGTTTGAGCTATGGTTATTTTAGCAGGTTGGAACAGAAATATTTTGTTTTTATAAAGACTGCCCAGTTTTTTGTGAATGTTTTTAATATTTTGATTTATATGTAAATCAAACTTAAGGTTGTTGTCAATCGTCACTCATAGCACTTTAGTAAGAGTGTCTGGAGAGATGATAGTCCCATCTATGGGCACAATATTGAATGTGTTGGGCTTTGAGATGGATTTGTTTGGTTTAAATAGCAACAGTTTGGTCTTTTTGGGATTAAATAATAGGTTTTTGTTAAGAAACCAGGTATCTGTAATTTGGAAGGCTTTTTCAGTAATGCAGAGGAGTTTGTGTGGGTCATTGGCTGAGCAGACTAATGTTGAGTCATCAGCATATTGTAGAACAGCTGCATCATGGCATATGCTACGGAGATCATTAATGAAGATGGAGAACAGAAGGGGGCCCAGAATGGACCCTTGTGGGACTCCTGTGGTAATAGGCAGCAGTGAGAATAGGTTGTTGTCCCATCGAACTGCTTGTCTACCATGTAGATAGTGATCATTCACTAGCCTGGTTCCAAAACTAAGGCCAAGATTAGTAAGAGTGGATTAGTCTGGGATGGTTGACCATATCGAAGGCTTTTGACAGGTCCAAGAATATGGCAGATGTTAGTTTACCTAAGTGCCTGTTTTGGTTGATGAGGTTTGTAAAGGAAAGAAGGGCTGTGGTTGTACTGTGGGGCAGGGCGGACTGCATGCTGGGTAGGAGAGAGAATTTGATTATTAGGTAGGTATGGCAGAAGTTGGTAATGTATACATTTTTCAAGAAGTTTTGCTAGTGGGGACAGGATGGCAACAGGGCGATAGTTGGCGAGGTCAGTGGATGTTCCACCTTTATGTAAAGGGATGATACAGAACGTTTTCCAGATTGGTGGGATGGTGCTTTCTGATCTAGATCTGTTAAGCAGAATAGAGATTGGGTAGGCAAGCTCATTAGCAGCCAACTGGAGGTATTCTGCTGGGATGCCATCCGTTGCTAGGGTAGTAGGTTTAAGTTTGGATAGTAATTGTTTGACGTAACTGGTAGGGATGGGTTGGAATTGGAAGGTAGTCTGGGGACTGACTGGAGGTTTGGAGATATTGGTAGTAGTAGTAGTGGGTTGTTTTTGAACTAGTTTAGAGATGGTTTCTATAAGTATTTGTTGAATGATTCAGGTATGTCGGTGATTTTCCCTGTGGAGGTTGGCAATGGGGTAGAGGGTTTACTGGGGTGAAGTAGTTTATATATAGTTGGTCTGATTTTCTCAGTCTTTGTTTTGTCAACAAAGTAATGGAGCTGCCTATTTACATCAAGGAATGAAGAATTTTCTTCTAGGTTTTGTGGTTTGGGGATCACGAGGATGCAAGAGGCCACGTAACCCAATGCCATGAGGTATTCTCTCGCTGTGAGGAAAACCCTGACCATGATTTTTTGAGAGTATAGAGTTAGAAAGACCTTGTCCAGAAGCAAGAAAGCCTTTTGAAGTGGAGAGTCCAGTAGGGCCCCAGGAACACAATTCTTGTTGATGGGTTTGTATGGAATTTGTGAGGTTAAGAGGTTCTGGGTGAACATCAAGTCTGAGCTTATCTTTGTCAGGCTTATAGGCTGGATAATGCAATCATCCAGAGAGGGGTAAATTTGCTCCCCCTTTGATCTCCAGAAGACAATTAGACCAGGCTAAGCACTTTGTAAAAACCCTGGAAGCAGTCGACAAGCCAAAGGACAGAACACTACATTGATAGTGCCTAGTACCTGCTCTGAAGCACAGAAAACTTGTGCGACTTCTATGGTAATATGTAGGTATGCCAACGTTTGCTCCTGGGGAACCATGAAGGCCTCTGGAGAAATCATGGGCAAAAGTTTTTGAAGGGTCAACATCTGAAATTTTGGAACCTGTAGGAATTGGTTGAGTGCAGACAGGTCCAGTATAGGCAATCATCTGTCCTCCTTCCTGGCAACTATGAAGAGTCTGGAGAAGAAATCCCTTCCTTTCTGGTGTTCTGGGACGGTTTCCACTGAGCCCTGGGCACTTGGCATCTCTATTTGAGACAGAGCCTCTGCCCTTTTGGTTTGGGGGAATGTCTGGAAAGGCTTTAGGTTTCAAAGGCTGCTTGAATTTGAGTTTGTATCCACTTAATACAATAGCTAGCACCCACTGGTCTGAAGTAATGAGAAACCAATTCACTTGGAATAATGTTAGCCTTCCTCCATACCTGGCAAAGGCAGGAGAAACCATCATAGATGAGTCATGACTCTTCCCTCCAGGGGCCTGTGATCTAGAACTCCCTGGCCTAGAAGATTCTGAATGCCATTGCCTGGGTCTTTGGTGCTATCTCTGGCTCCTTTCCCTATGTGGCTTTCTGTGTCTAGCCTCAGAATGGGAGGGAAAGGACCAATGCTTAGAAGTGGAGTTTCTACTGAAAAGGTGGAAGTTGCACCTGCAGAAAATCTTTTAACAGTCTGTATAGTCTTGGCCTTGTCTGTCTTTTTTTTTTGTTTGTTTTTGAGCACAGCCTCTGCTTTGGGGTCAAAGAGGAATTCATTGTCCAAAGGGGTATCCAAGAGGTTAGATTTAGATTTGACATGCTCCAGGAGGGACTGCTTCCTCAACCATGCGCATGTTACAATGGCAGAGCCTATAGCAATGGCCCTGCTGGTGGCTTCCATAGCAACATACCCACAGTGAAGGGAATGTTTAGCTGCCTGGAATTGCAAAGGTCCACTAACTTCTTAGAAAGACCCTTGCTCACTAAATCCATAAGTTTCTGCCTCAACTGATATAGTAAAGTCTACTGATACTTTATCATGTGGAACTGACAGTTTAATGCTACAACAGTTAAGGTGGCAAAAATATAAATGTTTTTTGCCAAATCTATCTAGGGCCCTGCTTTACCTGTGGCTACGGTATTTCAGGAGGAGCTAGCTCTAGCTCCTTTGGGGCCAAGAGTTACAACCTCTGGGTCACTTGTAGGATTCCTGAATAAATGCTTATGAGAAACTAAAGCAGTATAAAATCTTTCAGGTTTTCTAGGGGCAGGTGAGTGGGAATCTGGCTTCAAGGAAGAGTCCTGAAAGACATCATCCACAACCTCCAGAAAAGGTGGGATGCTGAAGGGTTTATTTTCGGAGAGGCTGAGAAATTTCTTTATCATTTTCTTGGACTGGGGGTAATTAGAAGTTATGTCCTTACCATAACGTTCCATGTGGAGTGTTCATCTCGCCTTTGTTCTTACACCTGGGTTCGGAGCCGATCCTCGGCTCCGTGTCAGCCACTTGGCAAGCTCTGCATAGAGAAGAAGCTCGAGACCAACCTAACTCCCACAATCCCCCTCTGCCTTTACCTCAGATCTAGTTTGCAAGCAAACCAGAAGTCAGAGAGAATAACACATTCATGCCCAGAAGAACATAACTGAAAAGAAACATATACATATATATATATATATATATATATATATACATATATACACAACCACTGCGTAAGGCAGAAGCAGGAGAAACCAAACCAGACACCAAATTGGACGTTCTTCCTGAGGGTGGGAGGGTAGGAATGTAAGAACAAAGGCGAGATGAACACTCCACATGGAACGTTATGGGAAGGACATAACTTCTAAATGTGAGAGTGTTCAATCTCGCCGTTTGTTCTTACACCTGGGTAGCGTCCCTAGCTCCATGTTCCTGAGGAACTCACAGGAGAACGTTCTTGAGCACAGTGGAACTAAAGGTTGCCCTGTCTACCTTGTAATGAGAAATGAATGTATGTGGTTTAGACCAAGTGGCAGCTGCACAAATAGTGTCTAATGGTAGGCGAGCTGCATGAGCCAGGGATGTAGATACCGATCTTGTAGAGTGCCCCTTGGGTTTGACAGGTAAAGTTTGTTCCGAAGCAGCATAAACAAAAATAATGCAATCAGTTAGCCATTTGGAAAGGGTTCGTTTAGTAACTGCTATACCTTTCCTGCTGTCTGCAAAGGCTACAAAAAGTTGATCTGTTTTCCTGTGATCCTTTGTTCTATCCAAGTAAAATCTAAGTTGTCTATGAACATCCAACTTGTGTAACATATATTCCAACTTATTGGAGTGGTTTTTGAAAAAGGTAGGGAGCTCAATGGATTGATTAATGTTATTAACGGAGCAAACTTTGGGGAGAAAGAGTATCTCTTCGCACTAATCCGTCCTATCAGAGTGAAAGATCAAATAAGGGTGTTTAATAGAAAGAGCCTGAAGCTCTGACACCAGTCTGGCCGATGTAATGACCACCAAAAAGAGGGTCTTCCACGACAAATATTTCAAAGGACAAGAAGAGGCTGGTTCAAACGGAGGTAGCATCAATTTAGATAATAAAAGGTTCAGATTCCAAGGTGATGTAGGAGTTCTAACTGGTGGTCTAATATGGAAAGATCCTTTCAGAAAGGCCTTACAAAGTCTGTGAGCCATAATAGGAGCCCCACATTCTTCCACATGAAAGTTGGAAATGGCAGCCAATTGCACTCTCAAAGTGGCAGGAGAAGCTCCTTGGTGGAACAATTCGGTCAAAAACTCCAAGATCTTATTTAAAAGGAGCTATAACAGGGTCCAATTGCTGTGTATTTCCCCAGTGAACAAAACGCTTCCATTTACTAGTGTAAGTCTTTGTAGTGGAAGCTTTATGAGAAGCCACTAGTATATTCTGAACTGCAGGCGAAAGAAGATCAGACCTGGCTAAGTAGGGAAGCGGAGCAGCCAAGCTGCTAGTCTGAGTGAAAGTAGCGAGGGGTGGGGAGCCCCTGACGAGTGGGTCAGTAGATCCGGCTCCGGGTCCAGGATCCAGGGTTCCCGAATGCGGTGTGCCAGAAGAAAGGGAAACCAGATTTGACAAGGCCAGAATGGGGCAATGAGGATAATCGTCCTTTGCAGGTTGTTGGCTTTCTGCAGAAACTTTGCAATCAGGGGAAAGGGAGGAAAAGCGTAAAGACGACCCGGGGGCCAATCGTGAACCAGCGCGTCCCTGGGGACTTCCCCTGGAGGGGGTAATAGGGCAAAATAGCTCCTGCATTTGGCGTTCATTGGAGACGCAAAAAGATCGCAGGAAGGCTGGCCCCATTTGCGAAAAATCTCCTTCGCAACTGACTGTTTGAGGGACCACTCGTGAGGCAACAGGATTGTTCTGCTCAACCTGTCGGCTATGACGTTGGATGACCCCGGGATGTGCGTTGCTATCAGAAAGCGACCCGTGGACTCCGCCCACTGCCAGATTCTCATGGCCTCTCTGCATAGCTGATAAGACTTGGTTCCCCCTTGTTTGTTTATGTACCAGACTACGGACATGTTGTCCGTCTGAACTGCAATAGTCCCTAGAGGAAGAAGGGGAGCAAAGTGTTGCAACGCTAGAAACACTGCCCTCAACTCTAGAACATTGATGTGCAGATTGTACTCTAAATTGGTCCATTCGCCTTGGACTGTCTGTCCCTGAAAGATGCTCCCACACCCTATCAGGGAAGCGTCCGTGGTCACCGTAGCTGTCGGCGTGGGTAGCACAAATGGTCTTCCGCTGGAAAGATTGCAAGTCCGGAGCCACCAGGCTAGGTGTGATTTGCATGTCTTTGTGATTAGAATTTCGTGTGTCAGAGGTAGCTGTTGGAACGACCATTGTGCAAACAGTAGCCATTGTAGAACTCTCATGTGCAGTCTTCCCAAGGGTATCGCAATGAGAGAAGCTGCCATGAGACCCAAAACCTTCAGAACCAGCTTTGCTGGGGATTTTCTGGATGACAGAAGAAGAGATATGTGGCTTTGTAGTGAGGCTATCCTTTCTGGAGGAAGTCTTAGAATTAAACAACGCGTATCCAGTTCTGCTCCTATGAATGAGATATGCTGTAATGGCTGTAGTAAAGATTTTTCGAAATTTACGGAAATTCTGAGATGAACACAAAGCTGTAGTGTGTAATCCCTGGCCTGAATCAGTTGACGCTGGGTGGCGGCAGAAAGGAGCCAGTCGTCCAGATACGGAAACACCTGGAATCCCAGGCGTCTCAAGTGAGACGCTACCACTGCCATGCATTTGGTGAAAACCCTGGGGGCTGAGGTCAGACCAAAGGGCAGGGCTCGAAACTGAAAGTGACTGGCTCCCAGCCGGAAGCGCAAGTGATCTCTGGACGCCCTGGCCATTTTGATGTGGTAGTATGCGTCCTTCAAATCTATTGAGCACATCCAGTCGTCCTTCTGTAAAAATGGAAGGATCGATTGAAGTGTGACCATCCGGAACTTTTCTTTCTTGACGAAGGTATTGAGATTGCTTAGGTCCAGAATTGGCCTCCAGTCCCCTGTCTTTTTTGGAACTAAAAAGAACCTTGAGTAAGTTCCGAATCCTCTTTGGTCCGCTGGGACTGGTTGGATTACTCTTTTTTTCTAGCAGCTTTGAAATTTCTATAGCTGCAGGGCCTCGCAGATGGGGCGGCACATCTGGGAGTCTTTTCTCTGGAATTGGGGCAATAGGAAGGGTATTCTGTAGCCTCTGGTAACAACGCTTTTTACCCAATTGTCTGATGTAAGACTTTGCCAGGCCTGAGGGTATAAAGCTAAGCGACCCCCGACTGCCTCCAGAGCAGGACAGTCGGGCCTCCTCTCAGGAGTGCTGGAAAGGTTTCCCAGGGGGTGTATCCCTGTCACCTTGGTTTTGCGGACCCCCTCTGCCGCCAGGGCGACGTCTTCCACCTCTACCCCCCCCTCTGCCTCTGGAGGCGGCATCACCCTGTGTGCCTGGGAAAGAGCCTTGGGGTTTCGAAACCACATTTTTCCACCACGTTGCCCTTTGGGGTACGGTCTGGATGGGGTGGAAAAACGGACTCTGACAGCAGACAGAGTCTTTCCCTCTTGCTCACACCGGGTAAGGGTCTCCTTTACTTTGGGGCCAAAGAGAGTGGCACCATCAAATGGGGCGTTAGTAAAGGAAGACTTGAAGGCTTCCGCAAATGAACATAAGCGCATCCAGGATTGTCTACGAAGAGCAATCGCTGAAGCTGCTGCCCTACTCGATCCTTCGGCTGCGTATGAGATCAGCCTCATGGACGAGTTTGCAATAGATGTAAGGGTATTGAGATGTGCTGTAACCTTCTCTGAAACAGCAGCATCTGTAGTACCCTGGAGGGCATCTCCCAACTCTTTGATTACATCCCTCTGTAGCCGTGTGAAGTGGGTTAAATAGTTCAGGGATCGCATAGAAAAAGCCGCTGAACTAAAAATGCGCTTCCCATACCTGTCCATAGTCCTAGAATCTCTGTTAGACGAATGGACAGATGAGGAAGATTCAGACATCTCCTTTTTCGTGGCCGCTGCCACCACCATAGCATCCACTGGCACTCCCTTTGTCAGATAAGCCTTATCTTGGGGGACAGTAATATATTTGTTAGGCTTTCTAGGGACTGGCTCCACCGTGTCAGGCGTCTCCCACGCCCTTCGAGCAATCAGCTCCATCAACTCATCGAAGGGCGGAGTGACCCAGGAGGAGGAAGGGCGAGCACCGAATGCCTTCAGCAAAACTGACTCATCCTCAGAAGGGGGAAGGGATTGCCAATCACCTCTCTGTTTTAGGATCTCCAGGATGTCAGAAAAGGAGACATCCTCTGAGGGTGACTTTGGGGACCCTTCTGACTCATCCAAGTCAGTGTCCGATGTCAATGATTCTTGTGGAGAATCTAAGTGTCTCCTCTTGCACAATCTTTTCCTCGGAACTTCCTCGGGGGGGGCATCTGAAGAAGCCTCCGAGGAAGAGGGGGCACCCTCCAGGGGTGGCTGAGACACTGGTGCTCGACGCTTAGATGTAGCCGTGGGTGCAGAGGAGGATAACGGTCCTTTATGGGAAGGAGAAGCTGTTTCTGCTGACGTGGTTGTCTGAGTAGACAACACCTTCCTCATGAGGTCGAAGGCCCCCGGGTCCCGAGTCGAGGTATCTCCCGGTTCCGAGGAAATCGGAAGAATTCCCGAGACAGGCACCGAAGGCATCGACCCCGAGGACGGAGCCGAGTCGATCCGAGCCGAGGCTCTGAGAGGGAGCGTCTGAACCAAAACATTGGTCCTACTCTGTCCCGGACCCAAGGATGGATCTTCGGCTCCGAGACTCCGGTACCGGTTCTGACGGAGTCGAGGTGAACGGAGCCGACCGAGAAAAAGACGGTTCTGGCACCGAGGGCTCCACAATCACCAGATCAGCCTCTCCCGGCTCCGAAGACTGGACAGGCCTCGGAGGAGGAACAGGTGGAGATAAGGGAAGGCCTTCGAGTCTCGACACCAACTGGGAGGAGACAGAGATGAGTTTGGATAAGGCCGTATTCTCCATTAATTTCTGCAACACGCGGTCTACATCGGTGTCGGAGAGGGGCCTGGAAGAACGCGTCGAAGGAATCGAAGACGGAGCAGACCTCAACAGTGCCGGGGGAGGGAGCTCCGTCACCGGTTCCAAGACTCGAGGCTCGGAAACTGACAACAGTTCAACACTCGGCCCCGAAGTCTGTGGAACCGGTGATCGAACTTTGACTGAAGAGCTCGGAGCCGATGACCTGGGCTCCGAAGTCTTTGATTCCTTCGAGGATTTGGATGTCTGGTCTGATGCATCCAGAGCCTCTTGAAAAGCAGGCTTCAAAAGTCCCCTATCCATAAGTTTCCTGCGCCTATCTGTCATGACCCTTCCACTGAAAGAATGACATATTGAGCAGTCTTCTTGCAGATGGAGAGGGCCAAGACAGTAGACGCAGGAACTATGATTGTCAGTCACAGACATCTTCTGCCCACATTGGCAGCATTTAAAGCCAGACTTAGCTTTCTCAGACAGGTCACAAAGTTAGGTACAGCAAACAGTGAAATAGCCAATATTATGTCCAGTCCAGTAAATTTGTCTATTCCAGAAAAAATTTTGTCAAATCCTGTAAATTAGTCAATCCAGAAGTCAATCCAAAGTTAAAGGGTGGGGTAGGCCCCGAGGGAAAACTCTAATAAAGTATATAAAAATTATATACGGAACCGAAAAACCCTCGATACACTACTCACACACACACACAGTCACTTAAAGAACAATTTTTTTAGAAAAAAATAGAAGAAATATAAGAAAATAATTAATCTTAGCTTGAGGTGGCCCGAGCTCATCAAATCTGATGCGAACGTTGCAGCGGCAAACTAGATCTGAGGTAAAGGCAGAGGGGGATTGTGGGAGTTAGGTTGGTCTCGAGCTTCTTCTCGATGCAGAGCTTGCCAAGCGGCCGACACGGAGCCGAGGATTGGCTCCGAACCCAGGTGTAAGAACAAACGGTGAGATTGAACACTCTCACATTCCTGGGTTTCCCCACTGGAAATGTTCCTTCAAAGTGTACAAGGTTTCCTAGAAAGATAAATCTTCAGGAGAAGCAGGAGGCAGTGTCTCCTCAGGGTCAGAGTCTTCAGAATCCTCCTGGCCAGAATCCTGATCAGACTCAAAAGGACCAGAAAGGTCTTCTGGGAGGAGATCTCTTCCTTTATCCTGGAGAGGATTCAGTTGTGGTTTGCCTGCCTTTAACAAGGGAAATAAGGTCCTCCGCCAATCTCACAAGGTCCTGCTGATAAGTCTGAGTGTGTGAGTTGGTAGGCCTTGACAGGAAGCCACTTTCATAGGAGTAGCTCTTGGTTTAGGCCTGACAATGTCAGGAGCACGGACACCCATCTAATTCAGTAGATTGGTCATGGCCAAGGGCTGGCACCATGCAAATGCACTGTCAGCTGTACATGGTCATCGAAAGCAGAGACATGAAAGGGTTCCTTGACTCAAATGACAGAGTCCTAAGGCTTGAGAAGATGTTGAGGGACCTGACAGCATTATCAGACTCCAAACGGGTATCAATAGAGGCCTGCACCATCAACCATGGTCACAGAATGGGCTGTGAAAGCACCTCATCTTCTTGAGCGATAAATTGAGAGCGGACATCACCAGAAGCCCTGAGACAGGGGCATTTTTCCTTCTCCCTTATACACTTAGGAAATTCAGCTTTGGTGTATTGTCAGGTCGTTTGGGAGTTATGGCTTCTGCCAGTTGATCTGTGCCTAGCCAAAATCTTGGCCCTATGTCTAATGGGTTTAGTACTAAATTGGGCACAGAATGACAGCTGGAAATGTCGTGATCTGGGTAAAGCAAGCTACACAGAAGGAATGGAAGTCTCAGTGAAGAATCAGTTTACCCCAACTGAGATAATTATTGGTTTTCTCAGACATTAATCAAAATGTAGAAAGGGTGGGTACTTGGCTTTCTGAAGCCTTCTCTCTGACGCGGACTGACCAACGCATTGACTGGATCTCTGCTTCAGGCTCTAATGGCAAGAATGAACTCAGATCGTGATGTCGGCTGATTCTCCTTATAACAGAGTGTACTGACATTAGTAAGGACATCTGCCTGCTAGTGGAGGATATTCCTCTCTAGTAGTCGATCTGGCCAAGGGCTTCCTGGTGGGAAATCCCACATGCCAGGACTGCAACAGCAAAAACACTAAACATCCACAGATGTTCTTCGTGTTTCACTGTTACAGTCATCACATTTGCTGTTGCAGTCATTACATTTGGGTTATCTGCTAGCAGTAGCCCTCAGTCGTCCTGATTATCAAAGTCTTGGGTCCTGCGTCGGTTGCTGTCTCATCTTCCATGACGTCAGGTAGTCAGGGGTATAAAGCATGCAGCTGACCCCATTACATCAGTCTTTCTTGCTGTGCCCGAAGCAGAAGCAGTTCGCAAGTGATGGTCGGCAGACTCCTGAAATTTTCGTTTTCAAGTCTCAGAACCTAAATCTTCAACTAAAGCTAAGTACCCCATTGGGAAAACTTTTTCTTGCTCTAAACCGATGTCAGTAAAAGTCAATAATTGTTATTTCTTGTGGAAAGTAAATACCTCAAAGATTTTAATTCGTACTGTATTCCTTGCCGAGGCCCTGACCACAACGTACCTCGCTATCGGTTCTGTGCCTTATTTAAACAACAAACTATTCATTGTCGGTATATTTATGCTTCTAAATATTTTGGTACTCAGTTCAATTATCCAGATATGGCTTCGGTAAGCCACCAGACTACTGACATTCCGAAAAAATGCAAAGATAAAGACAGAGACAGGCCGCCTAGGTCCAAAGCTGCAGACAACGCTTCTCCTAAGCTAGTTGCCAGTTCGCCAGTACTCAGTGAGGTGCTTTTGCAGCCCCTGATACCCCTATTTCAGATTTACAGGTCTCTACTGAGAACCATTCGGAGTCCGGTATGCTGCGAGATACTTCAGCTGTGGAACCTGCGGATGTCTCAACCTTGGATGGGTCCGGAGCCGCTGTACAGGCACCGGTTTCTGAGGGTGTATTAAGGCCTACTGACTTGCATATTAAACTGATGCCATCTTCTTCTTCAAGGCCAAAAACTCGATCCATGCCTAGAAAACAGACGCCCAGACCACATGGTCAGGCCTCTATGCCTAAAAAGTAAATGATAAGAATGGCTGAAGACCTTATTACTTTAATCAGGGGAAGCCAACCTTCTCCCTCTAAGAGACCTTGGTCTGACTTTGCTTATGATTCTTCTGATCAGGATTCTGAAATTAATGTTTCCTCTGATGATTATCCTTATCTACCTATGAGGATTCTGATGCAGAGGACTCTATTCCCTCTGTTTCCCCTCCAGAAGATTTCTCTTTTGGTGAAACCTTGCATACTGTTAGGGAGCATTTTCACTGGGAAAGCCAGGACTACTCTGATTTTAAAAAGAGGCTTAGTGATTTCTTACTCCTGCCCCAACACAGGCCTTTAGCTATCCACCCTGTACTGGACATTGTTGATGATGCCTTTTCAGAATCTAGCTTGGCCCCCGACTCCTTACCTCCTGCTCCCAGAAAACCAGATAGATTTTACAGGGTTCCTGACACTCAAGTTCCTCTTTAATAATCCTACTGCCGATCCTGAGACCATTTCACAAAGACCCAAGGGGATTAAGGCTACTACTGCCAAAAATCCTACCCCCACTGATAGAGATTCCAGGGCACTGGAGAGTTGGGTAAGAAGGTATACACTTCTGCAACCTAGGCCATTAGGGCCTTGAACTGCCAGTTTCATATGTTAAAGTATCAGCAGCATATTATTGGATTGCTTAAACAGAAAATAATGGTGATTACTGACTGTGCTGAAAATAAGGATTTACAGGATTTATTGCATTCTGCTGAACAAGTTGGAAAACATACTTTGCAATGTGGTTTTGATTCACAAGAGGCATCTTGCATGGCTACTGCCACTGGGTCTGTACTTAGAATGCATGCCTGGCAATCTTTGCCAGATCATGTTAAAGCTAAATTGCTGGATGCTACCTTAAATCAGGACCGCCTGTTTGGAAACAAAGCAGAAGTACTTAAAATATGGAGGAAAAAGCTAAATCTATGCAAACTGTTAAAGATTTCCTGCAAGTACAGCTTCCAATATTTAGTAGGCATTGGTCCTCTAAGAACTGGTCCTTTCCTGCCTCTTCCAGGCCTGCTCAGTCCAAAAACTTAGAACCAGCAGAACACCCAGGCTTCAGTCTCAAGGTACGCACACAGGAGTACGCAGTGGGGGGTTCCCTCTTCCAAAGCAGGGAGCAGTAAGACTCCCCCCTATGGTAAATTGTCTCAATGACATAACTTTAAAACTTCCAAGCCCTTCTTAACTGACCGTTCCTTTAGGGGGAAAGATTGCTCTGCAGGCAAAAAAATGGGAACTCATTACCCAGGACAAATGAGTTTTAAATATAGTTTCCAAAGGATACAGATTCCATTTTCACACTTTACCAACCCCAAACGGTTGGCCAAAGCTACCCCCAAATCAGTGGGCAGAGGCTCAAAAGCAAGTTCTCTCAAGTATAAGGGCTATTCAAACTGTCACAGAAAAAGAAAGGGGACAAGGTTTCTACTCCAGACTTTTTCTGGTGCCCAGAAAAGACAACTCCTGACGTACTATCCTGGATCTCTCTATCCTAAACACTTTTTTGGTGATCCCAAAATTCAAGATGCTAACTCTTCACCAGTTGCTTCCTATGCTAGGCAAGGATGCCTGGTTGGTAACACTGGATTTAAAGGAAGCTTACCTGCACATCCCAATCAGGGAATCTTGCAGAAGATACCTATGCTTCAAAGCAGATTACATGAATCATCAGTTGTCTTTTGGCTTATCTACTGCGCCCAGGGTATTCACAAAGTGCCTAGCTCCAGTCATTGCATTTTGCAGGCAAAGAAATATTCAAATATACCCATACCTGGACAATTACCTAATTCAGGCAGAAAGCCAGGACATACTTTTGAATCATCTGGCTTTTGTACAAAAGGTGCTAACTTCTCTGGGGTACACCATAAATAAAAAGAAATCACATTTTGTACCCTGCCAACAAATTGTACTCCTGGGAACAAGCTTGAACACAACTTCCCAGATGGCTTTCCTCACGCCAGAGAAACAAGTTAATTCGACAGCTTACTTCAAACTAATGGCCACAAAGACCCTGCTATCTGCAAGACAAATACTGCAAGCCTTGGGGGGCTCATGACCTCATGTATTCTCCTAATTCCATATGCAAAACTGCATATGAGATAACTACAATGGTATCTAAAAAAACTATGGTGTCAACATTCTCAGGATCTAGAAGCTATGATTCATATCACACCCTGCCTACAGTTAAGAGTTCCTTTGGTGGGCAGAGGCCTGCCACCAAAACAAGGGACTGCCATTCACTCTACCCCGTGCCGCCCAAACCCTAACAGACGCATCAGACTATGCATGGGGGGCTCATGTGGCAGGGAAGTGCATTCAGGGGAAATGGAACCTAAGTCAAATGCACCTGCATATCAATCAAAAAGAAATGGTAGCTGTACAGAATTGCTCTGACAGCCTTCAAGGACCACATTCTTCCAGGACAATTAATGGTAAAGACGGACAACACCACTGTCATGTGGAACAGTGGAACATAAACAAGCAAGGGGGGACCCTCTCTGCAGACTAGCCATGGCTTTGTGGAACACAGCCTTAAGCTACCAAGTACACCTACAGGTTCAATTCCTGCCAGGTAAACTAAATACACTGGCAAACTAAGCAAAAAGTTCATGGACCCACACGAGTGGAAACTGGAACCAAAGACATTCAAACATGTTGATAAACATATAGGGGAGCCTAGAGATAGACCTGTTTACCTCCACCCAGAACAACCAATTGGACAAATTCTGCACAAGAACTCCCCACAAACAAGCTTAGAAAGTGGATGCCCTGTCTTTCTCCTGCAAAAATATATCAGTTTAAGCCTTTCCTCCTCTGCCTCTCCTTTCTAAGGTACTACTTAAAGATCAAACAGGACAAACCAAGGACGATACTGATTGCACCAAACTGGCCACAACAACACTGGTACCCCCTCTTGCGCAGTGCATCACTGCTGGCACCTGCCTCAGACCCCTACCCTGCTGTCCTAGCAGGAGGGACTGATTCTGCACCCTCAGCTTCAAACCCTGAACCTTGCAGCCTGGCTAATTCACTGATCTCTCCATTACCATCCCTCAGTAAACACGTGTTGGATGTCATTCTGGAGGCAAGGAGGCCTAGTACTAGAAAATCATATGCTGAAAAACGGAAAAGATTTTGTTCCTGGAACCAAAATCAGGAGATGGGCACAGCAGTACCCAATTTACCTCAGATTCTTCAATACTTAACTGAGATGCTTCTCAAGGGCCTTTCCTTTTCCTCCATCAAAATTCATGCCATTTAAGCTCATTACAACGCAGAAACACCCCCTCTTCTCTCATCCACTGCTCAAGCAGTTCCTCAAAGGGGCCAAGAACTACCACACAGGAGAGCCCCAACTCCAGCCTGGGACCTTATCTTTGCATTGGAAAAACTCACTCTACCTCCTTTTGAGCCAGCTGCAAGTGCAAAGTTGTAATTCCTTTCTTGGAAAACAGCCTTCCTTTTAGCCATCACTTCAGCAAGAAGGGTGTGACTTACAGGCCCTTACGGCAGTGGAGCCTTTCATCATCTTTCATGCGGACACGGTGTCCCTCAGGACCAATCCCTCCTTCATGCCCAAGGTAGTATCCAGTGTGGCTCTTAATCAGTCCATTCATTTGCCAACCTTCTTTTCTAATCCAGAGAACAAAGGGGAATGGATACTGCACTAGACGTGCACAGACAACTTAGATTTTACTTGGACAGGACTAAACCTCTCAGGAAATCTGAACAGCTGCTGGTGGCATTTGCTACAGGGGCAGAGGGGTAGGCCATTTCAAAGCAAACCATTTCTAAATGGATAGGCCATTGCATTCATTTCTGCTATAAGCACCATGGAAAACCTATCCCACAGAGGATAAGCCCACATTCAACCAGGGCTGCATCTACCTCTACAGCCTCTCTCAGAGGCGTCCCTACCAAGGACATCCTAAAAGCTGCTACATGGAGTTCTGTACATACTTTCACCAAGCATAACCATTTGCCAATTTTCTCTAAATCCAGAGCTGGCTTTGCCACTGCAATCTTGCAGGGCCTTATAGCTGGTCCTAATGCTATCCAAGTTCCTCCTCCCAACCTTTGTTTCTCTGGCGTGAGGAAAGCCATCTGGTCACAGTTGTATTCAAGTTTGCTCCCAGGAATATAATTTGTTGACAGGGTACCAGGTGTGATTTCTTTTCATTTATGGTGTACCCCAGTCAAGTCAGCACCCTTTGTACAAAAGCCAGGTGATTCAAAAGTATGTCCTGGCTTTCTGCCTGAATTAGACAATTGTCCAGGTATGGGTATATTTGAATATTTCTTTTCCTGCAAAATGCAATGACTGGTGCTAGGCACTTTGTGGATACCCTGGGCGCAGTAGATATGCCAAAGGGCAGTGCAGAGAACTGACAGTGCATGTAGCCTGCTTTGAAGCATAGGTATCTTCTGCAAGATTCCCTGATAGGGATGTGCAGGTATGCTTCTTTTAAATCTAGTGTTGCCAACCAGGCATCTTTGCCTAGCATAGGAAGCAACTGGTGAAGAGTCAGCATCTTGAATTTTGGAATCACCAAAAAGGTGTTTAGAGTAGAAAGGTCTAGGATAGGACGTCATGAATTGTCTTTTCTGGGTACCAGGAAAAGTCTGGAATAGAAACCTTGTCCCTTTTCCTTTTCTGGTACCAACTGAATAGCCCCCATGCTTATGAGAGAAAGTACTTGCTTTTGGGCCTCTGCCCACTGATCGGGGGGTAGATCTGGCCACCCGCTTGGTGTTGGCAACGTGTGGAAGTAAATTCTGTATCCCTGGGACACTATATTTAAAACCCATTTGTCCTGGGTAATGAGTTCACAGTTTTTGGCCTGCAGACCAACCTTTCCGCCTAAAGGAGCATTCAGTTGAGAAGTGCTTGGAAGTTTTAAAAGCAAGTCATTGAGACAGTTTTCCATATGTGGGGAGTCTTACTACTCCCAGATTTGGATGCGGAAGCCCCCCACTGCTTAGTCTTGTGCGTACCCTGGGACTGAAACCTGGGGTTTCTGCTGTGTCTGAGTTTGGATTGAGAAGACCTGGAAGGGGCCGGAAAGGACCAATTCTTAGAGGGCCAATGCCTACTAAATCTTGGAGGCTGAACTTGTAAGAAATCTTTAACAGTTTGAATAGATTTAGCTTTATCTTCCATCTTTTTAAGAACTTCCTCAGCTTTGTTGCCAAACAGGCAGTCCTGACTTAAGGGAGCATCAAACAATTTAGCTTTAACATGATCAGGCAAAGATTGCTCCTTAAGCCAAGCATGCCTTTTGAGTACAGACCTAGTGACAACAGCCCTGCAAGAGGCCTCTACTGAATCAAATCTACACTGCAAAGTATGTTTTCCAACCTGTTCAGCAGAATGCATTAAATCCTGTAGGTCTTTATTTTCAGCACAGTCAGGAATCAACATCATTTTCTGAGCAGAGGGCTCCTCCAGGCGTCTTCTGCAGTTAACTCCTACTGCTCCTTTTGGTGTCAAATATTGATTGTTCATATTTGCATTAATAATTCCAAAACCATGTTACTTACAAGGTACCAAGATATTTTGTCTTTAAGCATATGTGATGGAAAACAACTGTATTGATGTTTGACCTCTCTCAATGAGTATTTTCTAGAACTTTAAGGTGATAATTTTTTAAAGGCTTAAGCCATGCCCACTGGGAGTTAAAGGCACACACTCAAAATAGCTGTACTGGAGGGAATGAGAGTTAAGCAATCCAATTAACATGTTGCTGATACTTTAACATATGAAACTGACAGTTTAAGGCCGCAATGGCCAAGGTTGCAGAAGTGTAAACCTTCTTACCCCATCTATCCAGCACCCCTGGAGTCTCTATCAGAAGGGGTAGGATTTTTAGCAGTAGAAGCCTTAATGCCCTTGGGTCCCTCTGAAACAGTCTCTGGATCCACAATAGGATTTTTAAAAAGGAACTTGTGAGAATCAGGAACCCTGTAATATCTATCAGGTTTTCTGGGAGCAGGAGGCAAAGAATCAGAGGCTAAACTAGATTCCGAAAAAGCATCAACAATGTCTAGTACAAGAGGTATAGCTAAAGGCCTATGCTGAGGCAGGAGTAAGAAATCCCTAAGCCTTTTTTCGAATCAGAAAAATCCTGGCTTTTCCAGTGGAAATGCTCCCTTAGTGTGTGTGCAAGGTTCACCAAAAGAAAAATCCTCTGGAGGGGAAGCAGAGGGAATAGAGTCCTCTGCATCAGAATCCTCATAAGTAGATAATAGTAAATCCAGATCTTCAGAAAAATCAGAATCCTAGTCGGACTATTCAAACAAATTCAGTCCTAGGTCTTTTAGAAGGGGGTGGTTGGCTTCCCCTGATTAGAGTTATAAGATCTTCAGCCATTCTTATTTGTTTTTTAGGCAGAGGTCTGAGCATGCAGGCTGGGTGCCAGTTTCTTAGGCATGGTTCGAGGTGTTGGCCTTAAAGGAGGAGGCGTTGGTTTAATATGCAAGTCTGTAGGCCTGAATACACCCTCAGAAGCTGGTGCCTTCACAGCGGCTCCGGACCCATCCAAGGTAGAGACATCCGCAGGTTCAACAGTTGAAGCATCTCGTGGCATACCAGACTCCGAACGAGTCTCAGTAAAGGCCTGCGAATCAGAAGTAGCAGGCATCAGGGACTGCAAAAGCACCTCACTGAGTACCGAACTGGCGACTGGTTTAGGAGAAGCGTCATCAGCATTTATGGACCTAAGCGGCCTGTCTTTATCTTTGCGTTTTTTCGGAATACCGGTAGTCAGATGGCTAATTGACGACATTTCTGGATATTTTAACCGAGAACCGAAATATTTAGAGGCAAAAATATACCAACAACGGCTAGTGCGTTGATTAAATAAGGCACAAGACCGGCAGCAAGGTACGTCGTAGTCAGGGCCTAGACAAGGAATATAGTACGAATGAAAATCTTTGTGAGGTATTTGCTTTCCACAAGAAATGCAATTATTAACTTTTACCGACATCTGTAAGGAGCAAGAAAAAAAGTTTCCCCAACAGGGTACTTAGCTTTAGTTGAAGACTTCGGTTCTGAAACTCGAAAATGAAAATTTCAGGAGTCGGCCGACCAGCACTTGCGAACTGCTTCTGCTTCGGGCACCGCACGGCAAGAAAGACTGATGTAATGGCGTTGGCTGCATGTTTTATACCCCTGATGACCTGAAGTCACGGAAGAAGAGACAGCAACCAATGCAGGATTCAAGAGTTTGTTAATCAGGCCAACTGAGGGCTACTGCAAGCAAATAACCCACATGTGATAACTGCAACAGTGAAACACGAAGAACATCCAAGTGTTCACCAGTAAGCTGTTTAATATCTGAAATAATGCATCACTGCCTGTATACAGGTCTTCACAGAGGCTTGTGAACTGTTACTTTCACATTTTCCAACTCTAGCAAAATTAAAATTACAAATACTTTTTCCTCTGGATTTTCCATTTTGATAGTAGATTAGAGACAAAGTCCTGAGCAATCTATTCAGGTTTTACAGGTCAATGAATTTTGCATTAACTGGTGGATGCTTCGTAATCACAGCCACTGCAAAACAGATTCACACTGATTTCTGTGCATCTTCACAAATGCCTCATAATACCCTGCTTCTTCTACCACTGCTAACATGTGAACGCTGTGTGCCAATTTATAGCAAATTCTGGAGCTCTAGCTTCTTTTACACCCCTAGATCATTACACAGATAATATCCAGAAAGTGTGTACATTCATATGTGTGTGTGTGTGTGTGTGTGTGTGTGTGTGTTGGGGAGGGGTAACAGTTAAGCCGTACTGTGTTCATAAACAACTTGAAGTGAATACAACTGATGGGTGTTGCACCACAAACCAATAAAAGTTGGCGTGCACGTATAATGGAAAGGGATTATAAACAAATTTTCCATTAAGCTTGTGCAACTTTTTTTTTTTTTTGTTATCTACTGCAACACTTGGCAGGCAGGCACAGAAAACCTTCTATGCAATACACAGGCAAGTCTGCTGCCATCATTTCTGAATCATACTGTACAGCAGATGTAACACTAAAACGATTTACTATGGTATTTTCATATGCTTTCTGAAGAACATAAGGTTTTTGTAACCACTAATTCATCAGGCAGACAGATCAGCTGACATCATTCTTTCCATATGTAGTAAAAATGCTGTACGTTTAAATGGCTACAATAATCAGTCCTCCAGATAAACTTAATTATAAATATGCAAATAACATGCATTCATGCATGAATTTATAAAGGGCACAACAAATTCAATTCCAGTATTTAGCCTTAATGTGCATTTTTAATAGGGCCCCTTACCTTGTTAGCAATATAGAAATGCTTATTTAAGTTTGTCAGTAGCTAGAAGCATTTGGTTGGAAGTGCTGCATAATGATAAACTTCTGCTCCCCTGCACAACATGGCTAAAATAGTACCATAGCAAAGAAATAGAAGCCTTGTACAACTCTAACAGCTCTGCAAGGCGGCAGACCATCTTAATCTCTTGGGCAACAAAAATGAGAAACATTTAACAGGTAAAACCTTCTCTCCATGTCACCATGCATGCTGCTCTTTGCAGTTCTTCCCATTATAGCAGCAAACTGAGAGAAAACTAAGAACAGGTAACAGGAGAATTTTTACATGAGAGACACCACAAATTCTGGATGAAGGGATGGTAATGCTACTGAAGATGGACTTTTACTACATATGTCATTATGCTCAGTACACAGCCTTCATGCCTAGTAACAGGTGCATCTTTGCTAACCTCCATAACACAGCCCCTAATACTCTTGAACAGCCACCATAATGGAAATACAGCACTGACAAAAGCAGCCTTAAAGACACAGATGCGGAAATATTCTGAAACTCAAACCTGCCTCACAAAGGTGTTCAAGGAAAACTGGACTGTGGTACAAACGTCAACAGTAGTGGAATTATAGAAAGGCTGCTGAAGCAGTCACAATTCTAGGAGAACAAGCCCAAGATTTCAGTCACAGACATTCCATGTTTATGATAAGTTCAATACAATTAACCATTTATCTGTAAAGGATGAGCCACTTAGAAGCTTGCTTAAAAATGCAGAATTAGCAAAGAATGCTATCAACTGATGAATCTTTAGGAAAGATCTGATTCTGTCCACAAAATCTTACAGTCTGCTGGCAGCCATAAAATGGAAACTGTATTACACCTCAGAATATTTACGTAAGATGAGAAGTAGTTAAACTGATTCAAGCAATTTCTGAAAGCAACTTTAAGCCTAAAAATTAATTTGTTGCAAGTTCCACTCTTTTCTTTGGGAAAATTAAATATGGAAGATTAACACAGTGAGCCTACAATTCTGAAATCATCTTGGAAGAAATAAAAGCCAATGAAAAAGGTCTTCCAGGATAACACCCCAATTGTGTTCCAAACATTTAAAATTCAAGTCAAAGCTTCTAAAAAATTACTTTTTCTTTCGGCTTTTCCCAATTAGGGGTCACCACAGAGGATCACCTGTCCGCTCATGATTGGCAGTGGAGTTTTAGTGTAGAGTTGCCAGCCCGGCACCCAACCTGCCACAGAAGGCGAAGGTGCACACACACACCTACAGCCAATTAAGTGTCCAATCCACCTACAGCATGTCTGAGATGTAGGAGGAAACCAGAGCACCCGGAAAAAACCCATGCAACCTAAACAAAATAAAATCTCACTGTTCACTCGCCACATCAGTTACCAAGTGCATTCTTAAAAATCTGTACTATAGCATAGCCTATCCATTGACCTTAATTAATCACAAACTACAAGAAGGCATTTTCCCAACCCTTTGGAAACGAGCCAAGACATTCCCAATTTCAAAACAGTGGTGGCAAAGAGGACAGGAAACTACCAATCTTCATGCAAACCCCTCTCGGTAAAACACTTGAAAAAAAATTGTGCACAGTCAGCCAAGAGGTCATTCCAATTAAAGTAGGAATCACTACCAATCAATATGGCTTTAGATCTGGCTTTAGCATGAAAACATTCCTAGCAGAAATAAACCACACTGCCAACCAATGCAATAATGACCCGAGTACTGCAACCCTTATCTTTGACTTTGAAAAAGCTTAGGAAGGGTCTATCACAATACTCCAATACACAGACTTAAAGGCAACTGCCTGCTCTCAAAAAGTACTGAACTTGTTCAAATTCAAAACAGGCAACAGTCAATGCCTAGGAAGACTGCCCGTCTAACCCATTTAGCTGCAATACTGAGATAAAACAAGGTCCTATTCTATGACCTTTTTTGATGTAGCTTTATTTAGAAGCTCCAATTACAAAATGTAGTCCACAAGCATGGTACATCTTAAGAATACACTAATGACTGTCCAGATCACTGAAGGTTTAACTGCCCAATCCTACACTAATGCAAGATGGATCTGCCTAATAACACCGTATACAATTATCAGTATCTGCATTTATAACATCTAATGGTGCAGCGGTTAGCATTGTCAACTCACAGCAAGAGGTTCTTTGGTTCACCTATCATCTGGGGTGCCTTCTATGGAGTCTACAAGTCGTCCCTGCATTGGTGTGGGTTTCCTCCAGGTGCTCCAGTTTCCTCCCACATTCCAAAGGCATACATCAGCAGCGTTTCTCCCAGGACCTCCGCTGAAAATGGGTTCTGTCCCAGTTGGACTTTCCCGGTAAACAAATATTAAATAATGTAATTGCAACATCTATTTCCTTGAAGAAAAGCATTGCTACGCGCAAGTAGATTCTACTTAACCACATAAATTTAATTTTTGCTTAATTCATTCACTTATTCGTCCTACTACACTGTCCACTTCAGATTTTCAAACCTCATGTGTCAGTTCATGTAGGACATCCTTAGTTAATGATTCAAATTACTTCTGTTTCTTAGTTACATATTTGCCAGCAACATTAAAAAAGTACAGTTGTGTACACTTACCATAAATGTAGATGTTATAGAGTGTATTCACTGTTGCAGTCATCACACTTTGGTCTTCGGGCCGACTGAGGGCTACCTGCAGGCAGATAACCAGAGACTTAGTATTTCTGCATCGGTTGCTGTTGCACCAAAACTGAAGTCAGGTCTTCAGGGGTGGGCAGCCAACACCAGTACATCAGTTTTTCTTGCCCCAAATGTCAGGAGCTCCCGAAATAGGAAGCTAAAGTTATGGTGGGGAAAACACCACCAGTAAAAATAAATACCACTACCCCTGAAAGGGGTGAGTAATACACATACAGAGGAGAGAGAGATACAAGGGGGCTGGAGGGAGGGAAACCAGGATTACAACACTGAATATACTCGAACATCTACATTTATGGTAAGTGTACACAACTGTACAGTGTTCTTTGTGTTTCACTGTCGCAGTCATCACACTTGGATAGATTCCCAAAGCGGAAGAATGGTGGAGGCAGTCAAGAAGAGTTTGGGCTGGCTAGTACGCCTTGTAGGACTGCTGTTGCAAAACCCGCCCTGGATTTGGAAGAGATAGGCAGGTGGTAATGTTTGGTGAAGGTGTGTACAGAACTCCAGGTAGCTGCTTCCAAGATGTCCCTGGTAGGGACTCCCCTGAGGAATGCTGCAGTGGTGGAAGTTGCCCTAGTGGAGTGTGTTCTAACCCCCTGAGGGGTTGGTTTCCAATGGTGCTTGTAGCAGAAATGGATGCAATGTGCTATCCATTTGGAAATGGTTTGCTTTGGATGGGCCTTGCCCTCTGCCCCTGGTGCAAAGATGACTAGTAACTGGTCAGATTTCCTGAAGGACTTAGTCCCATCAAGGTAGAATCTGAGCTGTCTGTGCACGTCCAAGGAGTGCAGGATCCTTTCCCCTTTATTTTGAGGATTAAGGAAGAACATTGGCAAATGGATAGACTGGTTGAGAGCCACACTGGACACCACTTTAGGCATAATGGAAGGGTTAGTCTGAGGGAAACCCTGTCAGCATGGAAAATAATGAAGGGTTCCACAGCCATAAGTGCTTGTAGCTCAGTCACTCATCTAGCTGAAGTTATGGCCAGAAGCAACACTGTTTTCCAAGAGAGGAATTTTAACTCTGCTGATGCTGCAGACTTAAAGGGGGTAGCATGAGCTTTTCCAGTACAAAAGTTAAGGTCCCAAGCACGGATGGGTGCTCTCCTAGGTGGCCTTAAGTTGTTTGCCCCTCTCAGGAACTGTTTGATAAGAGGGTGAGAGAAGAGAGGTGGTTCAGTGTTGTAACGAGCCGGAATGGCAGAGGCATGGATCTTAATGGAGGAGAAGGATAGGCCAATGTAGCGTGGATCTGCTAAGTAATCCAGGATTAGAGGCAGGGAGAGCAGAGTTGTGCCCTCTCCTTTAGCCTGAATCCAGGAGCAGTACCTTTTCCATTTATCAGGATAGGATTTCCTTGTACTGGGTCTTCTGACTTCAAGAATGACATCCAGCACCTGCTTGCTTAGGCTGGTTACTGGAGGAAGAGTTCAAGGAAAAAGCCATGCTGCAAGATTTAGGGTATGCAGGTGTGGATGCAAGATCTGTCCCCCCTGCTGAGAGAACAGGGTTGGGTTCTGGTGTAGGTGCCAGGGTGGCACTGGTGACAGGCTGCACAGGGGTGGTTACCAGTGTTGACATGTCCAGTCCGGGGCAATCAGAGTTGTCCTTGGTCTGTCCTGTCTTATCTTGAGCAATACTCAAGAGAAGGGGCATGGGGGGGGGGGTGCATAGATTGAAAGATTTATCCACTGGAAGGATTGGGCATCCACTTTCCAAGCCCTGCTGTGAGGTGTCTTGGTGCAGAATTTATTGAGCTGGTGATTGCAGGGGGAAGCAAAGAGATCCATCTATGGGGTCCCTCCCATTTCTGAATCAGAAGGCTGAAGGTGCTGGGCTCTAGTTGCCACTCGTGTGGGTCTAGGAGATTTCTGTTTAAGTCCTCTGCCAGCGAGTTTTGTTTGCCTGGCAGGAATTGAGCTTGCAGATGGACCTGCATATGTCCAAGGTCATGTTCCACAGGGCCAAGGCTAGCCTGCAGAGTGGGTAAGAGTGGGTTCCCCCTTGCTTGTTGATGTACCACATAACTGTGGTGGTGTCTGCTTTTATTAGCAGGTGTCCCGGTGAGAGTACGGATCTGATAGCTGTCAAAGCGTGCTGCACAGAGAGCATCTCTCTTTGGTTGATGTGCAGATGAATTTGACTTGCTCTCCAGTGGCCCTGAATGCACTTGCCATCCATGTGTGCCCCCCAGGCATAGTCTGATGCATCTGTGGTTAGGGTCTGGGCTTCGTGGGGTTGAGTAAAGGGCAGTCCCTTGTTGTGGTTGCATGTTGCTGCCCACCAAAGAAACTCTGTCCTTAGACAGGGTTTTATAGGAATGACTGTTTCCAGGTCCTGAGAATGTTGGCACCAAAGACTTAAGTACCACTGAAGTTTCCTCATATGCAGTCTGGCATATGGAATTAGTAGGATGCATGAGACCGTGAACCCTAGATAGGATTTTCCTTGCGGATAGCTGGGTTCTGATTGCCATTTGAGTAAAACAGTCTGTCAGGTTTGTTTTTCTGGAGTGAGGAATGCCACCTGGGATGTTGTGTTCAAGCTTGCTCCCAGGAATACAATCTTTTGACTGGGGACTAGTTTTGATTTCTTTTCGTTGATGGTGTACCCCAGGGAAGTTGGTAGGTTTTTTACAAATGTCAGTTGCTGCGACAGCATTTCCTGTCTGCCTGAATCAGGCAGTCGTCCAAGTAGAGGTAAATTTGAATATTTCTCTGTCTGCAGTAAGCAATGGCTGGAGCCAGGCATTTTTTGAATACTCTGGGAGCAGCGGATAAGCCAAAGGGAAGTGCAGAGAACTGAACGTGCATAGACCCTGCCCTGAAGCATAGCTATTTCCTGCATGACTCCCTTATAGAGATGTGCAGACAGGCTTCTTTTAAGTCTGGGGTGACTAACCAGGCATCTTTGGACAGCATAGGTAGAAGCTGCTGCAGGGTGAGCATTTTGAATTTTTGTACCACCAGGAAGGTGTTGAGAATTGAAAGATCTAGGATTGGGCGCCAAGTGCTCTCTTTTTGGGTACCAGGAAAAGTCTGGAATAAAATCCTTGACCTATCTGTTCCGCAGAAACAGGCTGGATTGCCGTTACAGAGAGCAGGAATTGAACTTGGTTTTGTGCCTCTGCCCACTAGTTTGGAGGAAGGTGTGGGAACCCTTTTGGGGTTGGGCAGTGAGTGAAGTAAAATTTGTATCCTGGGATACAATGTTGTGGACCCATCGGTCTTTGGTGATGGAAATCCAGTTTTCTGCAAGAAGGGCAAGTTTTTCTCCTAGGGGCACAAGCAGTTGGACAGAGGTAGGGAGTGGAGCTGAGAAGTCATTGGGAATTCTTTCCATAAGGGGGTGGTTTAGCACTCCCTGCTTTAGAGGTGGAGGCACTCCATTGCTTAGATATCTGCATACCCTGAGACTGTAGTCTGGGGGGGGTGGTCTGTTTCCTCTAGGTCTAGTTTGAAATGGCCTTGAGGGGGATGGAAAGGACCAATGTTTCGAGGGGCAATGCCAACTGAATCTAGGAGGCTGTACTTGCAAGAATTATTTGTCTGCACAGACTTAAAAAGATGGAAGAAAAAGTTAAGAACCTCTTCTGCTTTGGTGACAAACAGATTGTCCTTGTTCAAAGGAGCGTCTAATAACTTTGATTTGGCATGGTCTGGCAAGGTCTGCTCCTTAAGCCAAGCATGCCTTCTCAGTACAGAACCAGTGACTGCTGCCCTGCAAGATGCTTCTACGGTGTCAAAGTCGCACTGCAAAGTATGCTTGCTGACTTGGCTTGCAGAATGCATAAGCTCATGCAATTCTTTGTTTTCTGCACGGTCTGTAAAGGTAGCTATTTTTTGCTTAAAAAGTTCCATAACATGTTGCTGGTACTTCAGCATGTGAAAATGACAATTCAAAGCCATAATGGCAAAAGTTGCAGAGGTATACACTTTCTTATATACTATTAAGAAAGCAAAACAAGAAAACTATACCACCAAGACAACGAACAATCCAACCTTTTATTACTTAGCGCCTCGGCTATACAGCCTTCACAGAGTAAAATAACATAAAAAGCATCAAGTTTATATAGACCTAAGCTTTACAAAACACACCCACTGCAATTAATCAATTAAGTTAAATTAAATTACATATTTCCAGTCACATTCCTTGCTTAACTCTATGGGTTCAAAAGTATTAAAACTAAAATGTATAGTGTCTCCTTTTTATATAGTTTAACATCCAGATTCACTAATTCCCCCAAGAGTATCTCAACCTTTTCTAAAACACAACCAATAATGTGATTAGGGCTGCAATTATGAAATTCAGAAAAAATGACTACCAAGGGGGCTATCAATTCTAGCATTTTTTATATCTCTTGGATGTTCTTGAAAATGGACTTTAAAACGTCTACTCGTCTCACCAATGTAAAATGTATTCCAGCTACATCTAAGAGCATATATAACCCCACATGTATTACAATTAAAATTATCCTTAATCAAGAACTGATGTCCATTGATATACTTAAAGCTATTGATCACATTTTTTGCATATAGAACATTTATTGCATGGTATAGTGCCTTTAAATATAGGCATCCCAGCACTGATATTCATTATAAGTGGTTCAAATTGATTATGCACAACCATATCGCTAAGATTTCTAGCCCTTTTATAAGAACTTTTTAACCTTTGTGGCAGCAATTTATTTAGCTCCTTGTCTCTAAGTAACATGGGCCCATCTTGCTATATGGTTGTGCATAATCAATCTGAACCACCTATAATGAATATTAGTGCTGGGATGCCTATATTTAAAGGCACTATACCATGCAATAAATGCTCTATATGCAAATACATTTGTAGTACTATAGCCACTCCCCCACTTTCTAAATCCTATCTGCTTTCATCTGGGATAATTCCTCCCACCCCCATTCTTCTACCTAGTTTTTAATAGCACCTATTAGCTTTCATCTGGCATTCTCCCATCCCCCTTCCAGTACCTTTACCTCACCACTCTATCTTCTGGTGTTGCAACACCAGGGAATAGCGTCCTAGCCTCCAATACCTTGAGTTTCCAGCAGCATAGCAGACTCCACATTGGAGTCAGTAGTGGCCTGTGACTCTAAAGTAGGGGCGTCAGGGGCTGCGAAAGCACCTCACTGAGAACCGGCGAACAGCTTAGGAGAAGCTTCGTTGTCGGTTTTGGGCCTTGGTTGTCTATCTTCTTTGCGTTTTTTGTGAACCGGTAGTCGGATGGCTATCAGACATTTCTGGATAATTAAACCTGCGTCCAAAATAGTTTAATGCAAAGTCATACAGATGCTTAATACTGCGTTGGTTAAATCTAGCACAAAACCAACAACCTAAAACGTTATGGTCAGGGCCTAGGCAAGGAATACAGTAAGAATGAAAGTGCTTATGAGGTATTCGCTTCCCACAAGAAATACAATTAACTTTCTGACATCGGTCTGGAGCAAGAAAAAAGTTTCCCCAACGGGGTACTTAGCTTTACAGAAGACTTTGGATCTGAAACTCGAACTCTAAAATCTCAGGAGTCGGCCGACCGGCACTTGCGAACTGCTTCTGCTTCGGGCACAGTGCGGCAAGAAAGACTAAAGAAAATGGTGTTGGCCGCATCTTTTATACCCCTGACAACCTGACGATAGGGAAGGGGTGACAGCGGCCGACGCAGGACCCAGGACTTTGGAATTCAGGCCGACTATGGGCAACCTGCCAGCGGGATTACCCAAATGTAATGACTGCAACAGTGAAACATGAAGAACATCAGTTCCTTAACACCCTAGCTGAATCAGATAATGATATATTCCTCTTTACTACCCCCCTCTTGTTCACACCACACCTCCTTACCAGTTTCTCATGGGATTTCAGGTCCCAAAAGGCCATGCTATCACCCCAGCTGTAAATCCTCCCACCTTCAACCATACTTACAGTACCAGGTCCTATCCAACATCTTGTTCAGTCTAATAACATCTCAACCCCAGGCACATTAGCTCTAGATCCAAACACTACCACAAACTAATAAACAAATTCCTGAAGTTCATCACCAAGTATAGACTTAACCTAATACTTGGTGGTGATATTCACCCCAACCCTGGCCCACCCACTTCAGATACACATACCCCCTCTACTTGCAATCTAAGCTACAAACCTACAATTAATAGGCGAAATAACTCTCTCCTAGCCTGTCATCTCAATATTAGAAGTATTAATAACAAGGTACATGAATTGCATGCACTCTGGATGTCCACTCCCCTGAGATTCTATGCAACTGAAGCCTGGTTAAAACCTAACACTAAAGACAACGAAGTGTTACCACCTGGGTACAACATACACAGGCTGGATCGTGCTTCGAGGAAGGGGAGTGGGTTATCTGTACTCTATAAATCTAAGTTGAATGTCACCATAGATGTAATACAACCACCTGAGATTAATAACTCAGATTTTTGCCACCAAATTGCAACTTAATAAAAATAAATGCATTAATATCATCTGTATGTACATTCCCCCAGGTAGCAATATATCTACACTTGAAGATATTCTGCACTGGCTATCATGTCACTACCCCCAAGAAACCCTACTACTTGGAGACTTTAACATAGACTGGGGCACCTGTTCCTCAGAATCCCCAACCACCCATATTAACCTGCATGCATTTACACAAATCATTTCCACCCCTACCAGGATAATTAAACCAAACCAAAAAGAAAGCATACTTGACTAGGTACTCATAATTAGCCACCTCCCCAACTGTACACCTCTGGTACCCTGTCTGATGGCCTAAGCGATCACCTTCTCACATATGTGATTAAGCACAAAGCCATTAATTCCCAACAACCCTTACTCAGAAAGGTTAGAAACAATAAAAACTTTGACCCTGCCAAATTCCAACAAGAACTAAACTCATGTAATTGGTCTATTCTAAAACACCTCCCCTTAGAGGAAGCAGTAGCATACTTTAACAAATTCCTTGAGATCCTTGATTGGCATGCACCTGTTCGTTCAAAGAGAACAAAGGCAAAAACTGCGCCATAGCTTTCTAAAGAGTCTAAACTCAAAATTACCCTTAGAAACAAAGCATGGGTTTATGGTATTCTTCTAAAGACCCCAAGATCACATTAAATACAGGCAATCCAGGAACGAAACTAAAAAATCCATTTTACAAGACAAAAAGCCATACTACTGTAATTTACAGACAGTAAATCAAAATAACCCTCAGAAGTTTTGGGCAGGTTTAAATAATCTACTACATCCTGGACAAACTTCAACCCCAATCCCTGCTGCTACTATTGATAAAACCCCTGAA
This sequence comes from Protopterus annectens, assembly GCF_019279795.1. Classification (NCBI taxonomy): domain Eukaryota; kingdom Metazoa; phylum Chordata; order Ceratodontiformes; family Protopteridae; genus Protopterus; species Protopterus annectens. The sequence goes on along the minus strand of NC_056727.1, from coordinate 719,278,371 downwards.
GATGTTTGACAGTTTTAACTTAATCTTTACTGAGACAATTCAAGCCCTAGCTAGCCAACTACCTCCTAGCTCCGTTGGTCCTGAAAGTAGCACCTCTAGAAACCTACTTGCATTCAGCTTCCAACCAGTCGCCACTTCACTTATCCATACCTTGATCAGAAAATTAAAACCCACTACACTTTCTGCTGATCAACTCCCTGCCGAGTACCTACAAAAATCAGCTGATGCTATTGCTTACCCAGTCTCAATACTAATCAATCGAACCATAGTAAAAGCTAAAAGTCCCACCATCTGGAAAATATCCTATGTAATCCCACTTCACAAAGGAGGCAGCTCTACTGAATTCTCCAATTATAGGCCAATAGCTATACTCTCTCCACTCGCAAAGATTATGGAAAAATGTATTCATAGACAACTCATGCACCACTTAATCCAGAATCACCTTACGGCAGACACTCAGCATGGCTTCCATCCTCATCACAGCACTACTTCAGCCCTCATAGCTTTTACCAACACCATAAACCATAATAGCAACAATAATTATATATCCTCAGCCCTCTTCTTGGATCTTTCCAAGGCATTAGATATGGTTGATCACCAACTCTTAATCCACACACTGCAAACATTCTGTCTAGATACTAGAGCCCTTCAATGGTTTCAATCCTACCTGAATGGTCGACAGCAGGTTGCCCTCTGGCAGAACAAACTCTCTGACCTTCTACCTAACACCCTTGGAGTACCACAAGGCTCTATACTAGGGCCCTTGCTGTTCTCCATCTTCATTAACGGCCTTTATACTGTCATCCCAAAAGTCAGCTGTATCCAATATGCTGATGACTCTACTCTGATTTGCTCGGCCACATCTCCAATAGAGTTATGGTCAGCTACCAGACCACTTTTAATACAATAGAAAATTGGCTTTCTGAACATTGTCTGATCCTAAATCCCAAAAAACTAAAATGCTGTTATTTTCACCAACACGTAGGTCTACCGGTTTCACCTTTACCATAAATTCAAATGATGGCACAATAATCTCCCCTGACCCTTCTGCAAAACTACCAGGTGTCATCATAGATAATAATCTAAAATTCGACCTGCATGTTAACCAAACTATCAAAACTATCAATAAAAAACTAGGGTCACTTTACAGAATAAAAGCCTTCCTAACCCCTCCAGCTAAAATTGTCACAGCTCGCTCTCACCTTCTTTCAACCCTTCTGTATGCATCCTCTCTACTCTCGAATTTAAACAAGACTGCCCTTAAACTCTCAATTTGCTACAACCACATTGCCAGGTTTGCCACTGGGCTGCCTTTTAGGACACATCATTGCATCAATCTAAATCAGCTTGGGTGGCTTGAACTATCCAGCCTAATCCAGTACTGATTATGGCCTATAAAATCCTCTATAATCGGACAATACTCCTGCACTTAAAAATATTATCACCCCCTATAACAATCCTAGACAGCTTCGATCCTCCAACAAACTACTAATTCAGACTAGCAAAATTAACACAGCCGGTGACTCTCTCTTTGCAAAGTCTAAGTAGATCCTGGAACTCTCTTCCAGCTGATATTACCTTACTTTCCACCTTAGGTCAATTTAAAACTAGACTCAAACAACATTTGTCACTTAACTGGCTATATGTCAATGTATCAAGCCTGGCTAACTCTCTCTAGAATGTGTAAAAATCTGTAACCAGCTTACTGTGTAATTTAATTTAATCCTGACTTGCACTCGGGATTAACTCTAACCTGTGGAACTTGTTTAACTTGCTTACTTATGCAATCTCTGTAAATAGTATGTTTCTAATATGTAATTCTGGCATTATGTAATGCTGTATCTGCTTACCCTTGGAGCTTTTCTCCCCGGGCCTCCGCTGAAAATGGACATGCATCTAGTCGGACTATCCCGGTCAACAAATGTAAAATAAAATAAATAAAACAAAAATAGCTTTAAGTATATCAATGGACATCAATTCTTGGTTAAGGATAATTTCAATTGTAATACATGTGGGGTTATATATGCTCTCAGATGCAGCTGTAATAAATTTTACATTGGTGAGACAAGTAGACGTTTTAAAGTCCATTTTCAAGAACATCTAAGAGATATAAAAAATGCTAGAATTGATAGCCCCCTTGGCAGTAATTTTTCTGAATTTCATAATTGCAACCCAAATCACATTATTGGTTGCATTTTAGAAAAGGTTGAGATACTCTTGGGGGAATTAGAAAATTTGGATATTAAACTATGTAGAGACACTATACATTTTAAAGTTTAATACTTTTTAACCCTTAGGGTTAAACAAGGAATGTTACTGGAAATATGCAATTTAATTTAACTTGATTAACTGCAGTGAGTGTGTTTTGTAAAGCTTTGGTGTATATAATCTTGATGCTTATGTTATTTTACTCTATGAAGGCTGTACAGCCGAGGCGCTAAGTAATAAAAGGTTGGATTGTTCGTCGTCTTGGTGGTATATACTTTCTTACCCCATCTGTCCAAAGCTCTGGAATCCCTGTCCGAAGGGGTGGGATTCTTGGCTGTAGTTGCTTTGATACCTTTAGGCCCCTGGGAGATTACCTCTGGGTCAGCAGTAGGATTTTTGAAAAGGAATTTGAGATGGTCAGGTACTCTGTAGTACTGTTTGTTTCCTAGGAGCAGGTGGTAAAGTATCAGAAGTTAAACTGGATTCCATAAAGACATCATCCACAACATCCAGGACTGGAGGTATTGCTAAAGGCCTATGTCGTGGCAAATCTAGAAATTCGCCGAGTCTCTTTTTGGACTGTGGATAGTCTTGGCATTCCCAGTGGAAATGCCATAAAGTATGTAAAGTTTCACCAAAACAAAAATCCTCTGGAGAAGCAAAGGGAATTGATTCCTCTGCATCTGAATCCTCATACGCAGATAAGGGCATGTCTTCATAATCAGATACAAAAAGAAAAATGCCAGCCCGAAGTGGCGTGCATAAAAAATTTAATATGACAAACATACCAGTTTCGACTACAAATACCAAGCCTTTGTTAGTGTATCAAAACTTCCACAAATAGCCACATGTTATATATGCAACAGTAAACTGGTAAGCCCAGATGATTGGTCACAATTGCTCATTAAGCTCAGGGGGGAATAATAGCCCCAATTTAATAATCCACTTTTTTCTTTCATATTAAGTAAATTGTGCCAACCAGCTTTATTTTTCTTGCCAGTAACTCTGTCAATCACAGTAAACCTAAAATTCGCTGTAGGATGATTCAATACATACTTAAATAAGGCACTAGTTGCCTTTTTATTTTTAATATCACTCATGTGTTCACTGATCCGAAGTTTCACTGGTCTCGAAGTCCGTCACCTGGGGATCCCTTGGGTGGGGGTGAACCTACATCATGTTGTCATGATGTTTTTACAAAGTTATCTAAAAGTATGAGGACTATGCACACTCCTGTGTGGCATCTTCGCCTTTTCAAAGCATACAGGGCGAGGAACATTTGTCCAAGGGGATTATGGGTACGTATCCAGCTCTTAGTTTTTATAATAGATCAGGAATTGGACCAACAATGGTTAGCGGTTCAACAACAAGCATCTATGGGCTTCGTGGAGGCCCCACTGGCTTACCATAACAAGATGTATTGATTCTATTTTGATTGAGGTGACCAAACTGTATGAGGATACTAAACGGTTTGAAGGGCAGACCTGTTACCAAACCTGCTTACAACATTTAAGTCAGGAATTATTGACCCTTGAGGGCCAATTAAGGGGCCGCAAGATGCACATTTAACCGTGAACTAGCTGACTATGATAGGGGGAGACCATTTGGACCGCATAAAAAGTGTGAAATTTTCTAACACTGGTTCCAAACCCAACAAGAGAAAAAGGCCTAGGGTCCATCCTGAAGAATATGTCCTCCTTCGGTAGCACCTCGGGGGAGGAATCAGCTTCCATGACAGATTCTGAAGCAGCACCAGTATTGTCTTCGCCCACACCAAAACGCAGCAATTTGGACACCCATTAGGGGTAGGAGACACAGGGCAGGGCGGAAACATCACAAGAATAGCCGATGTGGCAACATTATTACAGATCATGACCAACAAGTAATTGAATATAACAATGTTCTTAACATCTCTACACGTTTTAACTCCGATCCAAATTGAATTACTCAATAAAGGATTGAATTTTGTCCCCGCATTTTTTGTTCCAGAGGGTGTTTTTGCTGATGATGTAAACAGTTTTTGTCATACTCTTAATTTGAAATGTTTTTTGACCAAGATAACCATGATTCATCTTTTCATTTCCATAGGTCTAATTTTATGCCACCAATGAACCCCACTGTTCATCTTTTTTTCCACAGGGTTCTCAAAGATTTACATCTCCACAATTCTGATATGGTTACCAAGTCTCAATCTCTCTAAACCTTAACAGGAGGCCCTTATACAGCTTAAGTCCAACAACAACTTGGTTATTACACAGGCTGACAAAGGAGGGGTAGTGGTGGTCATGGACTGGGCTAAGTATGATCAGGAAGCAGGGAGGCAATTGGATAACAAACAATACTATATGCGTATGCCCCTTGATCCTACTGGGGGTTTCAAAAAAACAGATTGATGACTTTTAGAATCTGGCAGTGTAGGAAGGGATTATTACCACCTCTACGTCTAAACGTTTGATGGTTAGTGATCCAAAACCACAGTACCTATATTTGTTGCCCAAGGTCCATAAATCACTGCAGATCCCACCGGGTAGGCCTATAGTTTCAGGTAGGGGATCTCTCACTGAACCTATATCGGTCTACTTGACTCAATATCCTAGTCAATTACTCCATTATGTCAGGGGTCGGATTCAGGACACAACAGAGTTTCTACAGATCCTTCAGGATTCTCAACTTGAACTGGGTTGGCTGTTCTGTATCCTTGATGTGTCAGCCCTATATATGAATATTCCACACTGGGCTGGCCTGTTAGGCATTGGAACATTGGCTTACTACATCTGAACTCTATCCACCAGGTTTTAACACCTTTTTATTGGGATTAACTGAGCACGTACTAACCAAAAATGTTTTTTTATTTTCGGGACAGTTATCTACAGATGCAGGGTACTGCTATAGGGGTTTCTTTTGCCCCCATATATGCCGATCTTTTCATGGCATAGTTGGAAGAACAATTGATTTATGATCCCCTTCATAATCTGTATTTGCCTGAGATTGACATCTGGCGTCGTTATTTGGACGACTGCTGGTTAGTAAGGAGAGCTGATGTTGCATTTCTTAATGAATTTTTGAATTAGATTAATAGTATTAAATGGGGCATTCATTTTACATTTATCTGAACCAGATAACCTTTTTGGGTGTCTTGGGCAGCAGAAAACCTTATCATACATTAGATACACAGGTGCATCGGAAATTCCCAGAATATAATGCTTTGTTGCATGCATCCAGCCATCACCCTCCCCATATTAAATGCAACATACCCAAATCCCAGTTCATGAGAATTAAAAGCATTTGTTCTGATTCTGAGACTTATGAACATCAGAGGCGTGACCTGGTGGGTAGATTCAAAGCCAGGGGGTACAATCACCATGGCCTGTAGGGAGGTATCTGCATTGGATAGAGAGGATCTGTTGCAATACAAAGATAAAATTTCTTCTCAGGAGTCCAATATTAGATTTATTACCACTTATGGGCGTAACACTCCTAACCTGCTACAAGTCATCCAATGAAATTGGAATATTTTGTTGGGGGATGTTAGACTTGCTAACTTGCTACCAGAAAAATGTCCCTTTGGTTACAGGACAGGCAGAACACAGTTCTTTTTTTGTTCATTATAAAACTGGGTCTATGGAGGTTCAGCCACATTTTCAAACGACACTTATGAGGGACCCACTGGTTAGGTGTTTTCCATGTAGGCACTGCACTCACTGTGTACTTATGGAGAAGACTAAAGAATTTTCTAGCAGGAATACTGGTCAGGTTTTTGATATTAATTTTTTTGCCAATTGCTCTAGTGAAAGGTTGGTTTAGCTGGCCACCTGCTCATGTCCTGCGTTTTATGTAGGACAGACTTCGAGACCAGTGAAACTTCGGATCAGTAAACACGAGCGATATTAAAAATAAAAAAGGCAACTTGTGCCTTATTTAAGCATGTACCGAATCATCCTATAATGACTTTTAGGTTTACTGCGCTTGACAGAGTTACTGGCAAGAAAAATAAACTGGTTGGCATAATTTACTTAATATGAAAGAAAAAAAGTTTATTATTAAATTGGGGGGATTATTCCCCCCTGGGCTTGATGAGCAATTGGGACCAATCATCTGGGCTTACCAATTTACTATTACATATATAACGTGGCTATTTGTGGAAGTTTTGATACACTGAGGAAGGCTTGGAATATGTAGCCGAAACCGATCTATTTATGTCGCATTAAATTGTTTTATGCACACCACTTTGGGCTGGCATTTTTCTTTTTGTATTTGATTATGAAGACATGCCCTTATCTGCTTATGAGGATTCAGATGCAGAGGAATCAATTCCCTCTGTTTCTCCTCCAGAGGATTTTTGTTTTGGTGAAACCTTACATACTTTGACAGCATTTCCACTGGGAATGCCAAGACTATCCATGGTCCAAAAAGAGACATGGAGAATTTCTAGATTTGCCACGACATAGGCCTTTAGCAATACCTCCAGTCCTGGATGTTGTGGATGATGTCTTTATGGAATCCAGTTTAACTTCTGATACTTTGCCACCTGCTCCTAGGAAACAAACAGTACTACAGAGTACCTGACCATCTCAAATTCCTTTTCAAAAATCCTACTGCTGACCCAGAGGTTATCTCCCAGGGGCCTAAGGTTATCAAAGCAATTACAGCTAAAAATCCCACCCCTTCGGACAGGGATTCCAGAGCTTTCGGCAGATGGGGTAAGAAAGTATATACCACTGCAACTCTTGCCATTAGGGATTTGAATTGTCATTTTCACTTGCTGAAGTACCAACAACATATTATGGAACTTTTTAAGCAAAAAATAGTTACCTTTACAGACTGTGCAGAAAATAAAGAATTGCTTGACCTTCCTGGTGGTACAAAAATTCAAAATGCTCACCCTGCAGCAGCTTCTACCTATGCTGTCCAAAGATGCCTGGTTAGTCGCCCTAGGCTTAAAAGAAGCCTAACTGCACATCCCTATAAGGGAGTCATGCAGGAAATAGCTATGCTTCAGGGCAGGATCTATGCATGATCAGTTCTCTGCACTTCCCTTTGGCTTATCCACTGCTCCCAGAGTATTCAGAAAATGCCTGGCTCCAGCCATTGCTTACTGCAGACAGAGATATATTCAAATTTACCCATACTTGGATGACTGCCTGATTCAGGCAGGCAGACAGGAAGTGCTGTTGCAGCACCTGATTTGTAAAAAACCTACCAACTTCCCTGGGGTACATAATCAACTAAAATAAATCAAAACTAGTCCCCAGTCTTAAGATTCTATTCCTGGGAGCAAGCTTGGGCACAGCATCCCAGATGGCATTCCTCACTCCAGAAAAACAAGCCTATCTAACGGACTATTTTACTCAAATGGCCACGAGAACCCAGCTATCAGCAAGGAAAATCTTGCAGGCCCTAGGGTTCAGGGCCTCGTGCATCCTAATTCCATATGCCAGACTGCATATGAGGAAACTTCAATGGTACTTTAAAAAGTCTTTGGTGCCAACATTCTCAGGACCTGGAAACCATCATTCCTATAATACCTTATCTAAGGACAGAGTTTCTTTGGTGGGCAGCAGCATGCAACCACAACAAGGAAAGTACAGTTTCGTACCTACCATAAATGTAGATGTTAGAGTGCTCATACAGCTGCAGTCATAACAGATGGGTTATTCCTGCCGTCAGGCGGGTCCTCGGTCGGCCGAATTCCAAAGTCTAGGTCCGGCGTCGGTTGTCGTCGCTTCCTCCCTGACGTCAGTGCGGCAGGGGTATAAAAGGCAGCCGCCATTTTCTTCAGTTTTTCTTGCCCCAGATGTCAGGTGCCCCCAGAAGGAAGGCAAACATAATGTTATGCAAAAATGCAATGTAGATAAATCAAAAACAGTAGTTGCAAGCAAATACACCATAAAAAAGTACCCCAAAAGGTTATATGAAAAGGGTTTGCCATAAGGCCTGTCCTAAGAGGGGATGGAGGGAGGGAAACCTGGACTGCAGCTGTATGAGCACTCGAACATCTACATTTATGGTAGGTACAAAACTGTACTATGTTCATCGTACATACAGCTGCAGTCATAACAGATGGGTAGAATCCCAAAACTAAGTAAGGGTGGTAGGCACTAAGTGGAACTAGGAGGGGCTAGGATGCCCTGCAGGACTGCTGTGGCAAAGCCCGCTCTAGATTTAGAGTATAGTGGGAGGTGATAGTGCTTGGAGAAAGTGTGCACTGAACTCCAGGTGGCTGCTTCCAAAATATCCTTGGTAGGGACCCCCCGGAGGAAGGCTGCAGAGGTAGCTGTGGCTCTGGTGGAGTGGGATCTGATGCATGCAGGCACACTTTTTCCATGAAATGAGCAACAAAAGCGTATGCAGTGGGCTATCCATTTTGAAATTGTCTGTTTGGAAATGGCCTTTCCTTGAGCACCTGCAGCATAGGACACAAAGAGTTGCTCAGATTTCCTGAATGGCTTTGTCCTGTCCAAATAATAACGAAGTTGTCTGTGAATGTCAAAGGAATGTAGTAGTCTTTCCCCTTTGTTTTGTGGATTAGGATAAAAGGTAGGTAAGTGGATAGTCTGATTCAAAGCTACACTGGATACTACCTTTGGCATAAAGGTACGGTTGGTTCGTAAGGAAACTGTCCTGATGGAAAATGATGAATGGTTGCACAGCCATGAAGGTCTGTAGCTCCAAAACCCTGCGAGCGGAGGTGATAGCCAGAAAAAAGGCAGTTTTCCATGACAAGTACTGTAAAACTCTGATGAAGAAGCTGGCTCGAAGGGAGGAAGGGTCAGCTTTTCCAATACGAAGTTGAGGTCCCAAGCAGGGACTGGTAGTTTCCTTGGGGGTTTTATATTCTTTGCCCCTCTGAGGAACTGCCTTAAGAGAGGATGAGAGAATAAAGGAGGATCTGTGTTGTACTGTGCAGAAATGGCTGAAGCGTGGATCTTGATGGAGGAGAAGGAAAGTCCATTGTTTAACATCTCAGCTAGGTACTGTAAAATTTGAGGTATATTTATTACCCAAGGATTCTGTCCCTTCTTTTGATTTCAGGCACTAAAACCTTTCCATTTGGCGGAGTAGGCCTTTCTAGTAGAAGGTCTTCTGGCCTCCAAGATGACATCTTGCACCTCCTTGGAGAGGAGAAACTGTTGGGAAATCAAGGAATTCTCCATGCAGCTAAATTTAGAGTTTTGAGATGGCTGTGAAGAGTTATGTAGTTGTGCTGGGACAACAGAAGAGGGACTAGAGGTAGGATCCATGGTGGGGAATGTGTCAGGCTCTTCAGGAGCGGATACCAGTTTTGCCTTGGCCAGTCTGGAGCAATGAGAATCATTTTCGGCCTCTCTGCTCTGGCTTTTAATAGAACTTTGGGCAGCAGAGGAAGAGGCGGGAAGGCATAGACTGTCAATGTTTCCCAATTGAAGGAAAGTGCGTCCACTTTCCAGGCCTGTGGATGATAGGTCCTTGAACAAAATTTTTTCAACTGGCAATTTCTGTGGGTAGCAAAGAGATCTATGTCTGGCTGTCCCCATGCCCGAGTTATCTTTGTGAAAATTTGAGGATGCAACTTCCATTCGTGTGGATCTGTCATAATTCTGCTTAGGTTGTCTGCCAGTGTGTTTTCCTTCCCTGGCAGGAATTGTGCCTGTAGTTGAATTTTCAATTCCAGTGCTGTGTTCCATAGGGTCATGGCTTGCCTGCACAGGCGGTATGAATGAGTTCCCCCTTTTTTGTTTATGTACCACATCACTGTGGTATTGTCTGTCCTTATCAATAGCTGGCCTGGATGCAGTAGGTCTTTGAAGGTTATAATAGCATTTTGCACGGCTAGCATTTCCTTTTGGTTGATGTGAAGGAGCTTCTCTTTTCATGCCCATTTTCCCTGAATGCACTGATCTGTCATGTGTGCTCCCCAGGCGTAGTCTGAGGCGTCTGTTTTGATGATTTGAGTTGCTAGAGGTACACAGAAAGGAAGACCTGTGTTTCTTTGGCAAGCTTGAGCCCACCACATAAATTCCTTTTGAAGGCATGGAATGAGTGGTATAATTGCTTCCAAGCTGTGGCTGTGTTGAGACCATAAGTTTTTAGGTACCATTGAAGTTTCCTCGTATGCAGCTTTGCACATGGGATTAGTAGGATGCAAGATGCCATGAATCCCAGAGCCTGCATGACTTTCCTTGCAGTTAGCCTGGTGTAAGTTGCCATTTTTCTGAAGTATTGAGACAGTTGCCCTTGCTTGTCTGGCATGAGGTAGGCCATCTGGGTGGTTGTATCCAAGCTGGTACCCAGGAAAATTATTTGTTGAGAGGGTATTAGTTTTGAATTATTTTTGTTGACTGTGTATCCCAGGAAGTTCAACAGTTTTATTACAAATGCCAGGTGCTGCAGTAGTATGTCCTTGCTGTCCGCTTGGACCAGGCAGTCGTCCAGATATGGGTAGATTTGTATTCCTTGTAGTCTGCAGAAGGCGATTACTGATGCCAGGCATTTCGTAAACACTCTGGGTGCAGTAGATAAGCCAAAGGGCAATGCAGAGAATTGGTAATGGGTTGAACCTGCAAGAAATCTGAGGTATCTTCTGCAATCTTGTCTGATAGGGACATGCAGGTATGCCTCCTTGAGGTCCAATGTTACCAGCCAAGACTCCTTGCCCAGCATGGGAAGAAGCTGCTGTAATGTGAGCATCCTGAATTTTGGCACCTGTAGATATGTGTTTAGGATGGATAGGTCTAAGATAGGTCTCCAATCTTTGTCTTTCCTTGGTACCAGGAATAGTCTGGAATAAAACCCTTGACCTTGATCTTTTGCAGGTACCTCTTGAATCGCTTTAATGTCCATGAGAGCTGAAATTTGTTTTTGTGCCTCTGCCCTTTGATTTTGTGGCAGGTTTGGCATGCCTCTCATTTTTGGATGGGTGTGAAAGTGGAACCTGTAGCCTCTGTCTATAATCTCCAGAATCCATTTCTCTTTTGTAACAATCTGCCAATTTTTTGAGAATAATGTCAGTTTTCTGCCCAAAGGTGCTGCCATTAAAGCTTTGCTTGGCAGGTGTAGGGGGAAGTCATTGTGTCTGTTTTCTAAAAGACTGATCTACCTTCTCCACCTCTTGGGGTTGGTGCTTGCCACTGTCTGGCTCTGAAAGATCCTTGAGGTTTGCCCTCTACCCCTTGGACGCCTGTATCTGCCCCTTTGAGGTTTGTCCGTGGCTGGAAAGGACCAATTTTTTGAAGGCCAGTTTCTGCTGAAATGTGGAGGCTGTACCTGCAGGAAATCTTTCACTGTTTGCATTGATTTCGCTTTTTCCTCCATTTTCTTTAGCACCTCCTCTGCTTAACACCAAACAATACATCTTTTTGAAGAGGTGCATCTAATAATTTAGCTTTGACATGATCTGGTAAGGTTTGCTCTTTGAGCCAAGCATGCCTACGTATAACAGACCCCGTAACAGTAGCTCTACATGAGGCCTCTAAAGCATCAAAACCACAATGCAAGGTATGTTTACCCACTTGCTCTGCACCATGCAACAAATCCTGCAACTCTTAAATCTGGTTGTTCTGGTTGTGTCATCTTGCTTTTCAGCCGAGATATCAAAATCTGTTGATACTTTAACATATGGAATTGACAGTTTAATGCCCTCATGGTTAAAGTGGCCGAGGTGTACACCTTTTTCCACCATCTTTCTAAAGATCTGGAATCTCTCTCTGAAGGTAATGGGTTTTTAGCAGTAGAGGCCTTAATTCCCTTGAAACCCTGTGAAATAGTTTCTGGGTCAGCAGTATGGCTTTTATATAGGAATTGGTGAGAATCAGGAACCCGGTAATACCGGTCTGGTTTAACAGGAGCTGGAGGCAAAGAATCAGGATTAAGGCTGGCTTCTGTGTACACATCATCCAATATATCTAAAACAGGAGGGATAGCCAGAGGCCTATGCTGGGGGAGCAGAAGAAATTCCCTGAGCCTTTTCTGGGAATCTGAGTAATCTTGGCCTTCCCAGTGAAAGTGTTCCCTCAATGTATGCAGGGTTTCCCCAAAAGAGAAGTCCTCAGGGGGGGAGACCGAGGGAATAGACTCCTCTGCATCAGTGTCTTCGAATGGAGAATAGGCACAATCCTGGTCCTCAGATAGTTCTGAGGTAACAGAAGCTTGATCTGAGGAAGGGTAGTCTTCCTCTAATCTGGGCCTTTTGTCAGAGGGGGGTTGAGAACCCCTGATAAGAGTAATCAAATCCTCAGCCATTTTAAGCATCTGTTTTTTAGGCATGGTGCCTTGAGAGGGTGTCAGAGGAACCTGTTTTTTGTTTTTCATGGCTGTTTTAGAATTAGTGACGGCTTTAATAGAGAAGGAGGAAGGCCTGAAGACCCTTTGAGAAATGGCAGGCCTGTCTAAATTCTGAGTTTCCCTGCCAGGAGTGGCGTCGGTATCTGTAGAAGGAATGGGGGCCGAGGAGCCTGCGACCTCGGGTACTGAAGACACCGGTAATGCATTGTCATCGGTACTCAGGGGCTGCGTAGGCACCTCGCTGAGTACCGGAGAACCGGTAGTCGGCCTTAGCGTGGTATCAGTAGGTGGTGCGGACCTCGTAAGCCAGTCCTTATCTTTGCGTTTTTTGCTCAAAACTGGAGTTGGGAGTATCCAACGGCATAATATAATTAAATTTTTTGCCAAAAAAGTGAAGGGTGAACTCCGCCCGACACTTAATAGTGCATTTGTTGAATCTAGCACAAAAACGACAGGCCGAGACGTCGTGGTCTGGGCCTAAGCAAGGTATACAGTAAGAGTGGAAATCCTTATACGGTATTTGCTTCCCACATGAAATGCAATTATTAACTTTGTCTGACATCGGTCTGAGGCAAGAAAAGTTTCCCCAACACGGTACTTAGCTTTCAAGAAGACTTCGGCTGAAATACTTTCATAAATCTCAGGAGCTGGCCGACCAGCACTTGCGAACTGCTTCTGTTTCGGGCACCACGCGGCAAGAAAGACTTAAGAAAATGGCGTCGGCTGCCTCTTTTATACCCCTGCCACACTGACGTCAGGGAGGAAGCAATGACAACCGACGCCGGACCTAGACTTTGGAATTCGGCCGACCGAGGACCCGCCTGACGGCAGGATAACCCATCTGTTATGACTGCAGCTATATGCACGATGAACATCTGCCCTTTACTCAACCTCACGAAGCCCAGACCCTAACCACAGATGCATCAGACTATGCCTGGGGGACACACATGGACGGCAAAGTGCATTCAGGGCCACTGGAGCCCAACTCAAATTCATCTGCACGTCAACCAAAAAGAGATGCTAGCTGTGCAGCATGTTTTGACAGCTTTCAGATCCCTACTCTCACCAGGACACCTGCTAATAAAAACAAACAGACACCACCACAGTTATGTGGTACATCAACCCACTCTTACCCACTCTGCAGGCTAGCCATTGCCCTGTGGAACATGGCCTTGGACATGCAGGTCCATCTGCAAGCTCAATTCCTGCCAGGCAAACAAAACTAGCTGGCAGACTACTTAAACAGAAATCTCCTAGACCCACACGAGTGGCAACTAGAGCCCAGCACCTTCAACCTTCTGATTCAGAAATAGGGGACCCCAGAGATGGATCTCTTTGCCTCCCCCTGTAATTACCAGCTCAACAAATTCTGCACCAAGACACCTCACAGCAGGGCCTGGAAAGTAGATGCCCAATACTTCCAGTGACAGACTTCGAGACAAGTGAAACTGCGGATCAGTGAACACGAGTGATATTAAAAATAAAAAGGCAACTAGTGCCTTATTTAAGCATGTACTGAATCATCCTACAGTGAATTTTAGGTTTACTGTGATTGACAGTTACTGGCAAGAAAAATAAAGCTGGTTGGCACAATTTACTTAATATGAAAGAAAAATGTGGATTATTAAATTGGGCGGATTATTCCCCCCCTGGGCTTAATGAGCAATTGTGAGCAATCTGGGCTTACCAATTTACTACTGCATATATAGCATGTGGCTATTTGTGGAAGTTTTGATACACTGAGGAAGGCTTGGTATTTGTAGCCGAAACCGGTCTGTTTATGTCACACTAAATTGTTTTATGCACACCACTTTGGGCTTGCATTTTTCTTTTTGTATTTGGAATTCCTCTTTTTGGTGCCGTGCCCTTGCCGTACTTGTTGAGTTTGGTTACTTCTTCATTCATAATCAGATACCTCAGCGTCTTCGGACACGGTCTGTTGAAGCTGCTGGGGAAAGGTCTCTTTCTTAGCAGGGGAAGGCTGACTTCCCCTAGTAAGCATAATAAGGTCTTCTGCCATTTTAAGCAGTTGATATTGTGGCAAGGGAGCAGGTGCATGAGCTCTGGTCATCTTTTTTTAGGTGTAGCGCATACTCTTGGCCTTAGAAACTCAGAGGAGTTTTATACAGAACTGAAGACATGAAAGTAGTCGGATTGTGTCGAACATCGGTAGTGCGAAGAACTTCCTCAGAAGCTGGTGCCTGCTCAGCGGCTCCGGACCCATCCAAGGCAGAGACATCCACAGGTTCTGCAGTCGAACAAGAGTCTTGCGGCATACTGGACTCCGAACATGTCTCGGTAGAGGCCTGCGAATCCATTGAAGCGGGCATTAGGGGTTGCAAAAGCACCTCACTGAGTACCGGCGAACTGGCTACTAGTTTAACGGAAGCATTGTCGGCAGCTTTGGACCTGTGCGGCCTTGTCTCTGTCTTTATCCTTACGTCTTTTCAGAATATTGTTAGTCAGATGGCTTACCAAAGCCACTTCGGAATACGGAGATAGAGAAGAAAAAGTATTTAGTGACAATAAGTGCCAGACAAATAGTTCAGGGGTTGAACAAGGCACAAAACCTACAGCGAGGTACATTGTGGTCTGAGCCTAAACAGGTGACGCAGTAAGAATGGAAATCTCGGTGTGGTATTTGCTTTCCACAGGCAAGATAATTGTTAACCTTTTCTGACATTGGTTAGAGCAAGAAAAAAGATCCCCAACGGGGGTACTTAGCTTTAGAAGCCTTCAGGATAATTCAATTCAGAAACGAAAACTCAGGTAGCGGCCGACCGGCACTCGTGCAAACTACTCCTTCAGGCTCCTTGGCAAAAAAAACTGATGTGATGACATCGGCTACCTGTTTTTATACCCTTGACAACCTGACGTCAGTCCTGGACCGACAGCAACCGATGCAGAAATACTAAGTCTCTGGTATTCGGGCCAACTGAGGGCTACCTGCAGGCAGACAACCCAAATGTGATGACTGCAACAGTAAAACACGAAGAACATCAATTTTTTCAAATCCCTTTAAATCCAGGTATCCAACTTACTAAAAAAATAATCCTTAAGGTTAAATTCACTCACTTTCCGCCTACCTCCATTTTTAGCAAGGGCTTTCGTAAATAAAACCAATCTATGCTGTCAAAGGCTTTTTCAGCATATGAGTTGACAATGAAGTGCTGCCATTTGTCGTCCTGCCTCCCCCCCATGTAACCTTTTACAACTACTCTGTTGACATGCTTTTCTTTACAGGCTCCATCTCTTCAGCTTTCCTACAATGATGCTTCCACTTGTCTCAGTTATCTTAGCCGCAAAGTGCCCTTCATTGCCTTAATAAAGGTTTAAGCATTTAAGCTCATCAGCTTTCATAAAACAACCTCTCTAATGCAAGCATTCACAACCTCACTAACAGCCAAGGTTATAAGCCATCAAGCAAACATACATGCAAAAAGTATGAGCCAAACATAACATTTACGTCAACAGCATGAGAAGCATGCGAGTATATAGGTGGCACCTCTTTTGGACCTGCTTCTTACCTGTATTCCCTGACTGTCACTCCAGCTACAGTCAGAACCTAAGTCAGAAGTGAAACCCATTAAAAAAAAAAAAATTGTGGAAGTTGTATCATAGTACTGAATGATGGCCATTAACGGATTAATGGTAATGGAAAACCATGCATAAAGCTTTTTTCTCCCTGAAAAGTTGCAGAAAGGGGCTTCCTTCAGCAGGAAAGAGGACTCATCAGGAAGAATGAAGCTGTCTGGAATAGAAGAGGACAACTCTGGCTGAGAAGTTTCATTTTCTGGACAAATCTTGTTAGAGAATGAGAAAAAGGGTAAAGGCCATCAATGAACTATAGCACCTTTGTAGTGGTGGACGGCAGGGAAAATATGGTAGAGTCAAGTAAAGAAAATTTTAGCCTTTGTGACAAACCAGTATGTTTTGTGCTGCTAACAAAAGTAGAGTCTTTAAGCAACTAAAGAACTTGGGAACCAGTTGTAAGTCATCAAAAGACAATGGAAGAATCCGAATGTCATCGAACTTGACTCTCCTGAAACGTGATTTACAATCAAAAAGCAGTGCTAACTGATGACCCAATACCACACACTCACAGCTCCTTGACAGTACGAGCATATTGCTTCTCATCTGGTACTGTTAACAGCAATCAACCATGTCACTTAACCAAACACATTTGACTCCCTGAAGTGGGAAATCCTGAAAGGCTTGCCATGCCAGAAGTGTTTTCACCTCCAGCATGTTAATGAGATGGCTCAGGCTCCTAAAATGACAAACATCCTAAACTGTCTGCCTGTTGTAGCAACTGAAAGAGCTGAAGACTGGACAGATGCAGCTAGCAATGAAGATGCAAACAACCACCTCTAAATATTTGAAATGGAAAGCAAAAAAGGGTTAAGTTTCTGGGACAACTAGACCCAAAACTTTACCAACTGTAAGACCTAAGGCTTTAGCAGAAGTCTCCACTTGTTTATACAGAGCTAAGGGAACAAATGCAATAACCTACTACACGAAAAAAATGCCTGGTGCAGAAACACCCAAGAAAAGGGAGTGGCTAAAATGCAACCTATGAAATCAGACTAAATCCGATATAAATAAGACAGAGGCTCAGTGCTGCAGCTATGCAGAGAAGCAGTTTCAGAAGAGACTCCCCCAAGGGATCATTAGCTTGATCATCAACAGGACTGAAGGGAGCCAATCATCTTGATACAGGAATACTTCTGCCCCTTATAGTCTACAATGAGCTCCTATTACAGACATGCACTTGAACACACTGGGGGGAGAGCTGAATCAGATGGGCAGACACCTGAACATTAGGCACCAGGACACACTAGCAATGTTTACATGTGAGAGAGTGCTGGGAGGATCCAAAGAGCATAAGCTGTATCCTGACAAACATGGATGGAAAGACAGGCTACATTGTGATCATTCACAAGATTTCCTGCATAGTAAAGATTTTTATACTGGTGAGATCCAATACAGGCCTGATGTCATTTTTCATTCGCAACAAAAATAACTGGAAATAAATCAAGAACTCTTGGTTGTTTCTTTCCCTTAACAGATTTGACACCCTCACAGTAGTCTATGATTTCTGGCATGGTTACCAATGGAATTTGGGAATGGGGAAGAAAATTGAAAGTATAAACTCGGAAATCATTTTCCTAGCCTATATCCCCTTGGTATCTTTTTCCAAATTTTTCATGTGGAAGAATAAACGACCACCCAAACAGACTCAAGGCACTATATTTTTATCATTTTCCTGCTACTGCAGCATGCACTGCCTGAACTAAATGCTGCATTGGCTTCCTCTGTATTTTTATTTTAATTAAAAAAAATTGTGTAAGGCAGAATTTGGCCACAGCAGTGAGGCTTGCCCTGTTTTTCCATTTCAAGGTTCTGCTAAACCTTACCAAAAAGGAGAAGTCCAGTAAAAGGTGAATCCAGCGATATCCTTTACATTTCCTCAGCTAAATTTAGATGTCACCAGGAGTGCAAGTGGAAGTCACTGACACTGACTTCTGATCTAGCACCATCTTTTGCTGCATCATACAAGACATATTCCATAAGGTTCCTTCCTCACATTTGGGGAAAAAGTAGCAAGGGGTCTTCAATTTTTCATTTAAATGTCCCGTGTATCCTCCCCAATTAATGATGCATTTTTATCAGCAGGTCCCTTTGAAAATGGCTCCTCAGAACCTGCAAGAACAAGGTGGCAGATATGAAAGTACAGTTGTGTACACTTACCATAAATGCAGATGTTCAAGTGTATTCAGTGTTGCAGTCATCACATTTGGGTTATCCCAGCCAGGGTAGCCTTTGGCAGGCCCGCATACCAGAGACTTCGTATTTCTGCGTCGGTTGCTATCGCTTGAGGGCTGACGTCAGGTCATCAGTAGTATAATGTAAGGCAGCTGACACCTTTACATCAGTTTTTCTTGCCCTAACCTGTCAGGAGCCCCCAAGTAGGAGGCCAGGCTCTGGTGGAAGAAACTCCACCAGTGGAAAATAAATACCAATAAGTCCCTTGTAAGGAAAGGAGAACAAGTTAGAAAGGTAACAAAAGGAGAAAGAAAGGGGGATGGAGGGAGGGAAACCAGGACTGCAACAGTGAATACACTCGAACATCTACATTTACGGTAAGTCTACACAACTGTACTATGTTCTTCGTGTTTCACTGTTGCAGTCATCACATTTGGGTTGATTCTCAAAGCTGAGGAAAAGGGAGGAGGCAGTCAATGAAACAAAGAGCTGGCTAGGATGCCCTGCAAGACTGCAGAGGCAAACCCTGCCCTGGATTTGGAGAAGAGGGGCAGGTGGTAATGCTTGGTAAAAAGTGTGAACAGATGTCCAGGTGGGGACTCCTCTGAGGAAAGCTGCAGAGGTGGAGGCTGCTCTGGTGGAGTGTGTCCTGATCCCCTTGGGGGGAGGCTTTCCATGCAATTTGTAGCAGAAATGGATGCAGTGTGCTATCCATTTTGAAATGGTTTGGAGATGGCTTTGCCTTCTGCCTCTGCAGCAAAGCGAACCAGCAATTTATCAGACTTTCTGTAGGATTTAGTCCTGTCTAGATAGAATCTGAGCTGTCTGTGCACATCCAGAGAGTGAAGAATGCTTTACCCCTTGTTCAGGGGATTAGGAAAAAAGGTGGGCAAATTAATGGATTGGTTGAGAGCCAGAGTGGACACCACCTTGGGCATGAAGGGATGGGTTAGTTCTGAGGGATACCCTGTCTGCATGGAAGATGATGAAGGGTTTCACAGCCATGAGTGCTTGCAGCTCAGAGACTCTTCTGG
Source organism: Protopterus annectens (assembly GCF_019279795.1). NCBI lineage: Eukaryota > Metazoa > Chordata > Ceratodontiformes > Protopteridae > Protopterus > Protopterus annectens. The sequence continues at coordinate 719,259,103 of NC_056727.1, read as the reverse complement.
CTGAAGTGATGGCCAGAAGAAATGCTGTCTTCCAGGAGAGAAATTTTAGCACTGCAGATGAAGCTGGTTTGAAAGGGGGCAGGATGAGCTTTTACAATACAAAGTTAAGGTCCCAAGTTGGTGTTGGTGCCCTTCTGAGTGGTTGTGAGAAAAGAGGCTGTTCAGTGGGAAAATGAGCAGAAATAGCAGAGGCATGAATTTTTATAGAGGAGAAAGAGGCCACATTGTAGTAGGTCAGCTAAGTAATCCAGGATGAGAAGGAGGGAGGGCTGTGCCATTTTGGCTCCCTTATCCTGGATCCAGGTGCAGAACCTTTTCCATTTATCAGCATAAATCTTTCTGGTGCTAGGACATCTGGCCTCACGGATAACATCCAGAACCTGTTTACTGAGGTTGGCAGATTGGTTTGGGGTTAGGGAATAAGCCAGGCTGCCAAACTGAGTGTCTGCAATAGGGGATGCATGAATTCCCCCTTCCCTCTGTGTCATAAGGTTTGGGATCTGAGGAAGATGCCATGGGGGTAGTGAAGACAGGCTGCGCAGCAAAGGGTACCAGTTCTGCCGTGGCCAGTCTGGAGCTATAAGAATGGTCCTTGGTTTTTCCTCCCTTACTTTGAGCAGTACCCTGGGGATGAGAGGTAGGGGAGGAAAGGCATACACCGATAGATTGACCCAGGGGAAGGACAGGGCATCCACCTTCCAAGCCATGCAGTGATGCTCCCTGGTGCAGAATTTGCTGAGTTGATGGTGTGGGAGGCAAAGAGGTCGACCTTCGGGGGTCCCCATTTTTGAGTTATTAGGGTGAAGGTACTCCTTGAGTTGCCACTTGTATGGGTCCAGAGGATTTCTGCTTAACTGGTCTGCCAGAGAGTTGAGAAAGCCTGGTAGGAATTGTGCTAACAGGTGTAGTTGCATAGCAGAGGCTGTGTGCCAAAGGGTCATGACCAGCCTGCATAGAGGGTAGGAGCGAGTCCCTCCCTGCTTGTTGTTGCATCACATCACATCACAGTGGTACTGTCTGTTTTGATCAGGAGAGCCCCTGGACAGAGAAGGGGCTTGAAAGCTATCAAGGCATTCTGCACAGCCATCATCTTTTTGACTGATGTGCAGAGGGATTTGCTGTGGGCTCCATTGGCCTTGTATGCACCTGCCATCCAGGTGTGCACGCCAAGCGTAGTATGATGAGTCTTTGGAGAGGGTCTAGGCAGCAGTGGGAGAAAGGCATTCCCTTGTTGTGGGAGCATGCTGTTTGGGTACCACTGAAGTTTCCTCATATGCATTCTGGCATATGGAATGAGTAGTATGCAAGATGCCATGAACCCCAGAGCTTGCAGGATCTTCCTTGAAGTTAGCTGGGGCCTGGTAGCTAGTTCAGAGAAGTAGGCAGTCAGGAAAATTTGTTTTTCTGGAGTAAGGTATGCCCATCTGGGAAGCTGTGCCCAGACTTACTCCCAGGAAGATTATCCTTTGGGCGGGCACCTCTTTGGATTTCTTTTCGTTGATTGTGTACCCTAGGGAGGTTAGTAGGGTCTTTAACAGGCCAGGTGCTTGAGCAGCTTCTCCTGGCTGTCTGCCTGAATAAGGTAGTCGTCCAAGTATGGAAAAATCTGAATATTTCTCTGTCGGTAAAAGGCAATGGCCAGAGCCAGACATGTAAAAACTCTGGGAGCAGTAGATAAGCCAAAGGGAAGCGCAGGGAACTTAAAGTGTTGAGATCCTGCCCTGAAGCGTAGCTACATCCTGTATGATTCTCTGATAGGAATGTGCTAGTAGGCCTCTTTTAGATCTATGGTGGCTAGCCAACTGTCCTTGAACAGCATGGGTAAGCAGCTGCTGGAGGGTGAGCATTTTGAATTTTGGGATCACCAGGAAGGTGTTTAGAATGGATAGATCAAGGATGGGATGCCAAGTGCCCTCTTTTCTGGGCCCCAGAAAAAAAGTCTGGAGTAGAAACCTTTGCCTATCTGTTCTGCAGGAATATGCTCTACTGCCCTCATAGAGAGCAGGGAAAGGACTTGCTTTTGAGCCTCTGCCCACTGATTTGGTGGTAAATCTGAGAACCCTTTTGGGGTTGGAAGGGTGTGGAAGGAAAATTTGTATCCCTGAGATACAATGTTCAGAACCCAGTGGTCCTTGTTAATGGTGGCCCAGGTGCCTGAGTGAAAGGAGAGTTTTCCTCCTAGGGGTAAGTGATGGTGGGCAGAGGGGGGGGGTGGAGGAGGTGAGTCATTGTGAGCTCTTACCATAAAGGGGGTGGCTTAGAACTCCCTGGTTTTGAAGTGGAGGTAGTCCACTGCTTAGATCTCTGCATTCCCTGGGGCTGCTGTCTGGGGGGTCTGCTTCCAAGGGGCCTAGAGTGCGCCGGTTTACTGGGAGCAGGAAAGGACCAGTGTTTGGAGGGACAATGCCTGCTGAACCTAGGGGGTTGGTTCTGCAAGAAATCCTTAACTGTTTGCATAGATTTTGCTTTTTCTTCCATCTTTTTTAAGACCTCTTCTGCTTTAGTGCCAAATAAATTATATTTGTGCAAAGGGGCATCCAACAATTTAGATTTCACATGATCTGGCAGAGGCTGTTCAAGTCATGCATGCCTTCTAATGACAGATCCAGTGACTGCTGCCCTGCAAGAAGCTTTTAGGGCATCAAACAACAGTGCAAGGTGTGTTTAGTTACTTGACATGCAGAATGCATTAACTCTTGTAAATCTTTAGATTCTGCCTAAGCAGGAAAGGAAGACTTTTTTGTTTAAGAAGTTCCAAGGTATACTGCTGAAATTTCAGCATATGGAATTGGCAATTTAGTGCCCTGATAGCAAGAGTAGCTGAGGTGTATACTTTCTTACCCCATCTGTCCAATGCTCGGGAATCCCTGTCTGAGGGGGTGGGATTCTTAGAAGAGGTTGCTTTAATCCCTTTTGGTCCTTGAGAAACTACCTCAAGGTCAGCTGTAGGATTTTTAAAAAGATATTTGTGTGAGTCAGGGACTCTGTAGTACCTGCCTGGTTTTCGGGGAGCAGGAGGTAGGGCGTCAGGAGTTAAGCTGGATTTGAGGAAAACATCCTCCACAACATCCAGGACTGGGGGGATGCCCAAAAAAGGGTCTGTGTTTTGGAAGATCTAGGAATTCCCAGAGTCTCTTTTTAGACTGAGGGTAGTCCTGATTCTCCCACTGAAAATGCTCCCTTAAGGTATGCAAGGTTTCCCCAAAGGAAAAATCCTCTGGGGAGAGGCTGAAGGAATGGAATCCTCTGCATCAGAATCCGCATAAGTGGAGAGGGGTTGCAGGTCTTCATATTAAGATGCATCAGATTCATCTGACTCTTTCAGACAAAACTACAGGGGACATATCTCTTTTCCTTTTGGAGGGGGTAGCTTGGCTTCCCCTGATCAGCATAAGGTCTTCCGCCATTTTAAGCATTTGAGACTGGGGCAAGGTAAAAGGCGCCTGAGTGTAGGTCGTTGGTTTCTTGGGTGTGGTTTGTACCCTGGGCCTAAGAAACTCTGTAGTTTTAGAAATTACAGTTGTGTACACTTACCATAAATGTAGATGTTCAATTGTATTCACTGTTGCAGTCATCACACTTGGGTTTATCTGCCTGCAGGTAGCACTCAGTCGGCCTGAATACCAGTCTTCGTGTTTCTGCGTCGGATGCTTGTCGCTTCTTCCATGACTTCAGGTCATCAGGGGTATAAAAACAGGCAGCAGATGCCATTACATCAGTTTTTCTTGCCCCAAATGTCAGGAACCCCCAAATAGGGAGCTAGTATATGGTGGGGAAAACATCACCAGTAAAAAGTAAACACCAATACCATTAGGAATAGCCATAGAGTGGACAGATAGAAAAAAAACAGTGAACAGGAGGGTGGGAAACCAGGACTGCAACAGTGAATACACTCGAACATCTACATTTATGGTAAGTGTACACAACTGTACTATATTCTTCATGTTTCACTGTTAGTCATCACACTTGGGTTGATTCCCAAAGCTGAGGAAGGTTGGAAGCACAGTCAAGAATTGTTAGGGTTGGCTAGTAGGCCTTGCAAGACTGCTATAGCAAATTCTGCCCTGGATTTGGAAAAGATAAGCAAGTGGTAATGCTTGGTGAAGGTGTGTACAGAACTCCAGGTTGCAGCTTCCAGAATGTCCCTGATAGGGACTCCCCTGAGAAATGCTGTAGAGGTAGAAGTAGCCCTAGTGGAATGTGTTCTGACCCAGTGAGGGGTTGGTTTTCCATGGTGCTTGTAGCAGAAATGGATGAAGTGTGCTATCTGGAAATGGTTTGTTTTGAAATGGTCTTGCCCTTGGTCCCTGTTGCAAATCTGACTAGCAGCTGGTCAGATTTTCTGAAAGGCTTAGTCGTATCAAGGTAGAACCTGAGCTGTCTGTGCACGTCCAAAGAGTGCAGGATCCTTTCCCCTTTATTATGAGGGTTAGGGAAGAAAGTTGGCAAAATGGATGGACTGGTTCAGAGCCACACTGGACACCACCTTAGGCGTAAAGGAAGGGTTAGTCCTGAGGGAAACCCTGTCAGCATGGAAAATAATAATGGGTTGCACTGCCATCACTGCCTATAACTCACACTCTTCTAGCTCAAGTGATGGCTAGAAGCACGGCTGTTTTCCAAGAGAGGAATTTTAACTCTGCTGAAGCAGAAGGTTCAAAAGGGGGAACCGTGAGCTTTTCCAGTACAAAGTTAAGGTCCCAAGCAGGGTTGGGTGCTCTCCTTGGGGGCCTTAAGTTGTTAGCCCCTCTCAGGAACTGTTTGATGAGAGGGTGAGAAAATAGAGGTGGTTCAGTATTGTAATGAGCTGAAATGGCAGAGGCATGAATCTTACTGGAGGAGAAAGATAGGCTTCTGTGAAGCAGCTCTGCTAGGTAATCCAGGATTAGAGATAAGGAGGGCACTGCTGTGTCCTTTCCTTTAGACTGAATCCAAGAACAATATCTCTTCCACTTTTCAGCATAGGATTTCCTAGTACTAGGCCTTCTGGCTTCAAGAATGATGATCAGTACCCGTTTGCTTAGGGTTGCTGGTGGAGTATTCAAGGAATAAGCCAGGCTGCAAGATTTAGGGTTTGCAATTGTGGATGCAAAATCTGTCCCTCCTGCTGTGACAGCAGGGTAGGGATCTGGTGTAGATGCCAGGGTTGTACAGTTGTCAAGCTGTGCAGGAGTGGGTACTAGTGCTGGTGTGGCCAGTTCGGGGCATTCAGAATTGTCCTTGGCCTGTCTTGTTTTATCTTGAGTAGTACTACAGAGAAGGAGCAGAGGGGGAAATGCATAGATTGATAGGTTTTCCCATTGAAAGGATAAAACATCCACCTTCCAGGCCCTGCTGTGAGGGTTCCTGGTGCAGAATTTGCTTAACTGGTGGTTGTCAGGGGAGGCAGAGAGATCCACCTCTGGGGTCCCCAACCTTTGGATCAAAAGGTTGAAGGTGCTGGGCTCCAAATTCCACTCATGTGGGTCTAGGAGATTTCTGCTTAAGTCGTCTGCCAGTGAATTTTGTTTGCCTGGCAGGAATTGAGCTTGTAGAGGGACTTGGCTGTCCAAAGCAGTGCTCCACAGGGCCATGGCTAACCTGCAGAATGGGTAAGAATGCATTCCCCCCTGCTTGTTTATGTACCACATAACTGTGGTGTTGTCTGTTTTTATCAGCAGTTGTCCTGGAAGGATCATGTATCTGAAAGCTGTCAGAGCACATTGTACAGCTAGAATCTCTTTTTGATTGATGTGCAAGAGACTATGCCTTGGGCTCCAGTGGCCCTGAATGCATTTTCCACCCATGTGAGTCCCCCATGCATAGTCTGATGCATCTGTGGTCAGGGTTTGGGCAGCGTGGGGTTGAATAAAATGTAGTTCCTTGTTGTGGTTGCATGCTTCTGCCCACCAAAGGAACTCTGCCCTTAGACAACGGATGATAGGAATGACTGTTTCCAGGTCCTGAGAATGCTGGCACCAAAGACTAAGTACCACTGTAGTTTCCGCATATGCAGTCTTGCATATGGAATTAGCAGAATACATGAGGTCATGAACCCTAGGGCTTGCAGTATTTTTCTTGCAGAGAGCTGGGTTCTGGTGGCCATTTGTTTGAAGTAGTCTGTCAGATAGACCTGTTTTACTGAAGTGAGAAATGCCATCTGGGAAGTTGCGTCAAAGCTTGCTCCCAGGAATACAATCTTTTGACTGGGTACCAGTTGTGATTCTTTTCATTTATGGTGTACCCCAATGAAGTGAGAAGGCTTTTTATAAATGCCAGGTGCTGAAGCAACAATTCCCGACTATCCGTCTGAATCAGGCAGTAGTCCAAGTATGGGCAAATTTGGATATTTCTCTGCCTGCAGTATGCAATGGCTGGAGCCAAGCATTTTGTGAAAACCCTGGTCACAGTAGACGAGCCATAAGGAAGTGCAGAGAACTGATAATGCATAGATCCTACCCTGAAACCTATATATTTCCTGCATGACTCTCTTATGGGGATGTGCAGATAAGCTTCTTTGAAGTCTAGGGTGACTAACCAGGCATCCTTGCCTAGCATAGGGAGAAGCTGTTGCAGGGTAAGCATCTTGAATTTTGGTACCACCAGGAAGGTGTTGAGAACTGAAAGCTCCAGGACTGGGTACCAAGAGCCCTCTTTCCTGGGTACCAGGAACAGTCTGGAGTAAAAAACCCTGGCCCCTTTATTCTTAAGGAACAAGCTGAATTGCTGTGATATTAAGCAGGGAAAGTAGTTGGTTTTGTGCCTCTGCCCACTGATTTGGAGGAAGGTCTGGAAACCCGCTTCAGGTAATCAGTGAATGGAAATAAAATTTGTACCCCTGGGAAACAATGTTGAGGACCCATCGGTCCCGAGTGATTTGCATGAAGGGAAAGTTTTCCTCCTAGGGGCACAAGCAATTGGGCAGGGCTGGGAAGAAGAGTTGAGAAGTCATTCTGAACTTTTTCCATAGGGAGGTGGCTTACCACTCCCTGTTTTAGGGGTGGAGGCACTCCATTGCTTAGATCTCTGCATACCCTGAGACTGCAGTCTGGGTGGTCTGTTTCCCCTGGGTCTTTATTTGGGAAGGCCTGGAGGAGGCTGGAAAGGCCCAGTGTTTCGAAGGGAAATACCTACTGAATCTAGGTGGTTGCACTTGTAAGAATTCTTTAACAGTTTGCATAGATTTAGCTTTTTCTTCCATCTTTTTAAGAACCTCTGCTTCTTTGGTGCCAAACAAAGAGTCCTTATCTAAAGGAGCGTCTAGTAATTTGGATTTGACATGATCTGGGAAGGTCTGCTCCTTCAGCCAAGCATGTCTTCTCATTACAGAGCCAGTGACTGCAGCCCTTCAAGATGCTTCTAGAGCATCAAAACCACATTGCAAAGTAAGCTTACTGACTTGGTTTGCAGAATGCATAAGCTCTTGCAAATCTTTATTTTCTGCACAATCTGGAAATATTACCATTTTTTGTTTAATTAGTTCCAGAATATGTTGCTGGCACTTCAGCATGTGAAACTGGCAATTCAATATCCTAATAGCCAGAGTGCCAGAGGTATATACCTTCTTACCCCATCTGTCTAAAGCTCTGGAATCCCTGTCCGAAGGGGTAGGATTTTTGGCTACAGTAGCCTTAATACCGTTAGGTCCCTGGGAAATGATCTCTGGATCAGCAGTAGGATTCTTGAAAAGGAACTTGTGTGAATCAGGCACTCTGTAGTGCCTGTCAGGTTTCCTAGGGGCCGGAGGTAAGGTGTCTGAAGTAAGACTGGATTCCATGACATCATCATCCACAACATCTAGGACAGTGGGTATAGCTAAAGGCCTATGCTGAGGCAACTCTAAATATTTTGAGTCTCTGTTTGGACTTTTGGACTGAGGACAGTCCTGGCATTTCCAATGGAAATGCTTTCAAAGTATGCAAGGTTTCACCAAAAGAAAAATCCTCTGGACGGGAGGCAGAGGGAATGGATTTCTCTGCATCTGAATCCTAAGGCTAAAGGCATGTCTTGATAATCAGAAAGGTCAGAGTCATCGGACTCCTGGTCTGTAGAATCCAAAGGTAACCGAATTATTTGTCTCTTAACAGGGGAAGGCTGGCTTCCCCCAATTAGCGTAATAAGGTCTTCAGCCATTCTAAGCATTTGTTTTTGTGGCATGGGTGCCTGAGCATGCGTTTTGGTTGCCGGTTTTCTAGGTGTAGTGCAAACTCTGGACCTAAGAAATTCAGTTGTTTTAGCTAAAAATGAAGTCTGTTTGATTTGAACATCAGTAGGACGAAAAAACAGCCTCAGAGGCCTGTGCCTGCACAGCGGCTCCGGACCCATCCAAGGTAGAGACATCCGCTGGTTCAATAGTCGAAGAAGCATTTCGCGGCATACCAAACTCTGAATGGGTTTCAGTAGAGGCCTGGGAATTGACTGAAGCAGGCATCAGGGGTTGCAAAGTCGCCTCACTGAGTACCAGCAAACTGGCGACTAGTTTAACGGAAGTGTAGTCGGCAGTTTTGGACCTATGCAGTCTGTCTCTGTCTTTATCCTTACGCTTTTTCGGAAGATCGGTAGTCGGATGGCTTACCGAAGCCATTTCGGAATATGGAGATACAGAAAGAATTTAGCAACAAAGATAGCCCGACGACGAATGGTTTGGGCGTTAAACAATACACAAAACAGACAGCGAGGGACGTCATAGTCTGGGCCTAAACAGGTGATGCAGTAAGAATGAAAATCTCTGTGAGGTATTTGCTTTCCACAGGCAAGGCAACTGTTAACTTTTTCCGACAGTGGTTAGAGCAAGAAAAAAGGATCCCCAACGGGGTACTTAGCTTTAGAAGACTTCAGGATTATCAACTCGAAAAATGAAAATTTCAGGTAGCAGCCGACTGGCACTTGCAAACTGCTTCTGCTTCGGGCTTTTCCTCGGCAAGAAAGACTGATGTAATGGCATCGGCTGCCTGTTTTTATACCCCTGACGTCATGGAAGAAGCGACAACATCTGACGCAGAAATACTAAGACTCTGGTATTCAGGCCGACTGAGGGCTACCTGCAGGTAGATAACCCAAGTGTGATGACTGCAACAGTGAAACACGAAGAACATCGGTAGTCGCGAAAGAAGAGGTCTGCGTCGAGATTTGGTGGTGCAAAGGACTTACTCAGAAGCCAGTGCCTGCTCAGCGGCTCCAGACCAAACCAAGGTTGAGACGACTGAAGGATCCTTAGTCGAAGAAGAGTTTTGCGGCATTCCGGACTCTGAAAGGGTCTCGGTAGCAGCCTGCAAACCAACAGAAGCAGGCATCAGGGGCTGCAAAAGCACTCACTGAAAACCGGAGAACTGACGACTAGTATAATGGAAGCATCGTCGGTAGGTTTGGACCTGTGCTGGCTGTCTCTGTCTTTACATTTTTTCGGAAGATCTGCTGTCGGATGGCTTACCGAAGCCATATTGGAATTCGAGGACTGTAAGCGAAAATATCTGGCTACAATAAGGGCCCGAAGACAGATAGTTCTGGCATTGAACAAAGCACAGAAATGATGAGGGACGTCATGGTCTGGGCCTAAACAAGTGACGCAGTAAGAGTGGATGTCTCAGTGTGGTATTTGTTTTCCACAGGCGAGACAATTAACTTTTTCTGACATCGGTTAGTGCAAGAACAAAGGATCCCCAGTGGGGTACTTAGCTTTAGAAGAGTTCAACTTCAATTCAGTAGACAAAAACTCAGGTAGCGGCCGACTGGCACTCGCGCAAACTGCTTCGGGCTCCATGGCAAGAAAGACTGATGCAATGGGTGGCTTACTTTATACTACTGATGACCTGCCATCAGTCCTCAAGCGACAGCAACCTACGCAGAAATACTAAGTCTCTGGTATTCGGGCCGGCCGAGGGCTACCCTCACAGGGATAACCCAAATGTGATGACTGCAACAGTGGAACACTAAGAACATCACTCATTATCCAAAGCCATCAACAGCTCTTTCCGTTTGATTGACAGACTAGGTTCTGAAAATAGTGAAGCCTTTCTTACGCCGGCTGCAAATAAGTGTCGTTTGCTAGTCCTCTCCCCAAAAAAGATACACTCCCCAAGGGTCAAACACTCTTCTTTCGTGGGTGCTGAGGCCAACACGTCCAAATTCTCCCAAGCTATTCTGATGGCATCTTTTAATGCATCTAAAGGCAAAACTATCCAGAATAACTTCAAGGTAAGGCTTCTTGCAGACTTCACTGCAGAGTGGTAAACAGGGTCAGAAAGTCAGCTACCCTCTTACTGCATTTGTTGCAGTTTTTTTTCCTCATTAGCTATTACAGGCACCAGTTACTCATCACCTTTTAAGAAGTTTTCAGTCTCTTACTTCAAACACAGCTCCCCCAACTCAATTCATCTTACACACATGCTCATCCAAATGGCAAAGTTGCACTTCTTCCTGCTCGCATAGCCCTGTGACAAGTATACCAGTCATTAAGTTTGCAGTTCCCTTAAAAAATAGTAGTCATGCATTCCTCAGAGGATTCTACATGCAGTTTTTCTTGTGGTACATACTAAAAGTAGGTGCTTCACTGGAAAAGAAAAGTAATTAGTCTGTGTGAGAGCCACTATTCAGTTAAAAATCCTGCCCCCTAATTACATTTAGTTAGATGACACTGAGTGGTGCCCGCAACAATTGCAATTACTTTATAGAAAAACAAATAAAACTCGCAGCATTCCCAAAGTTATACTGATATTGTGGTTTTAAGTAGTCATTCTTTCGCAGTGGCATCAGACGAAAACAGTGGTTCTCAACCTGTGGAATGTCAGAGTGAACTTGAAGATTTAAACAGGTCGCTGTGTAATTTAACCTTCCTCATTGAGCAACTGACTCAACAAATACCTCAGAGCAATAAGATTTGTGAATAATAATGGACGTTACTCAGGCCCAATGAAAATGGTTGCCTATTACAACCGTGAAACCGGAGTTACGGAAATGCTGACACATATTGAGCAAACCGTGAAAGCACCGAACATTCTGAAGCGCAAAATTTAAAATGTCGAATCGTCATAGTTGGTCCTTCTCCAGTATAGCTCCTTAAGGCAAGTGTGCAATAGTTACGGACCTTAGTGTTAGGGTGCAGGTTAAGGTAAGTGCATACATAGTAATATATGTAAGCTTTAGTGTAGGGTTAGAAGTACGGTTTTGTTAAGTGTATGTATGTGAATTATTTATTTTGTTTGGGTAGGTAGTACGTAGCGGGCGGTAGGGTTGGCCAACTATGCCGGTTCGACCATTTTGAATTTCGCGCTTCAGGATGTTCGGTGTTTTCGTGGTTTGCTCAAATGTGTCGATGTTTCCGTATTAGTGTAAGTGAAATTTTGCGGTTATAATACAGACTCAATGAAAATACAGTTTAATTCTCAAATCGAAGAGATTCCACAGGGACAACAGCAGATACAGTCAACACCACAGCTTGGTACAGGTAATGTTTCAGTTGGCATTGCTCTAACAGTTCATTTGGACTCTTGGCTTAATAAAATTAGAAGTTATGTACTCACCATAACGTTCCATCTGAGTAGGTGTATTCATTTGTCTGCAACCTGTGGGTTATGGATCCGATATCGGATCCGAACCGGCATGGTTTACCAGCTATGGATCCAAGCTCTCAGCTCCTCCCCTCACCCATAATGCCCTGCTCTACCCTCATGAACTCAGATCGAGTTTGCCAACAGCAAGAACACCCTGAAAAGGGTAACACACCATATGCAGGAAACTGAAAGGCCAGGGGGATAGGAGGGCGGGATGGTTGCAGACAAATGAATACACCTACTCAGATGGAACGTTATGGTGAGTACATAACTTCTAAATCTGAAGTAGGAGATTCATTTGTCTGCAACCTGTGGGACAGAGTCCCCAGCTACCTGAATCTTGGGCGGCCATCATGGAAGGATATTCCGGAGCACCGCGGAGCCAAAGGATGCTCTACCCCCCTAGATGCAAGATCCAACTTGTAGTGGGAAATAAAAGTATGAGATGAAGCCCACGTGGCTGCTGCACAAATATCATCTAAAGGAATCCTAGCCTTAAAGGCTGCCGAGGTAGAGACTGACCGGGTTGAATGGGCGTGTACACCCTCCGGTGCGGGCCTTCCTGAAGCTTGATAAGCCAATAGGATACATTGTGAAATCCAGCGAGACAGAGAGACTTTAGAAATTGGCTTGCCCAAATTAAATTTAGCAAAGGAAATGAACAACTGGTCGGATTGCCTATGGCCAGCCGTTCTGTTTAGATAAAATCTAAGTTGCCTGTGAACATCTAAGGAGTGAAGCTTGTATTCACCTTTGTTTTCATATTTAGGAAAGAAAACAGGGAGGTTTAATGGATTGATTAATGTTTGCTTCAGAAGCTACCTTAGGAAGAAAGGACGGATTGGTCCGGAGGTAAACACGGTCCGGATGAAAGACCAAGTAAGGAGGTTTAGCTGATAATGCTTGGAGCTCTGAAACTCTCTTGGCCGAAGTAATGGCTACTAAGAAGGCAGTCTTGAATGACAAGAATTTGAGATCTACCGTAGCCGCCGGTTCGAAGGGGGGGGGGGGGGCGGTCAAGGCCTGGAGAACTAAGGAAAGGTCCCAGGGAGGAACCGCTTGTTTTACAGGGGGCCTGAGAAGGAAAGTACCTTTAAGGAAAACTTTACACAACTTGGCCGACATGAGTGGACTGGAGTCATGACCAATGTGATAATGTGAAATTGCCGCAAGTTGTACTTTGACTGTGGAACTGCTGGCACCATCGTTAAAGAGAGTGGTTAAGAAATCAAGCACTAAAGGGAGAGGAACTGTGAAGGGGTTCAGGCCTTGCCGCTCCGCCCACAAAGAAAACTGTTTCCATTTGCTACGGTAGACTTTCCCAGTGGACGGTTTATGAGCTGCCACCAGGATCGCCTTAACAGGGGACGAAATACCGGGAGTCCTGATCAAGAGTGGAACTGGAGCAGCCAAGCGGTCAGCTTCAGGTTGTCCAGGTTCAGAAGAGATAGGCAGGATGGATGAGATATCAGATCCAGAATGGGATCTAGAATCCAAGGGGGATTCACTGAGTGAGACCTTAGGAAGGGGAACCAGATCTGTCGAGGCCAAAAAGGAGCAATGAGAATCATTCTGCAACCCACCCGAGAGGCTTTCTGAAGAACTTGGAGCATCAGAGGCAAGGGGGGATAAGCATACAGGAGACCGGGTGGCCAAGCATGCACCAGAGCGTCTCTTGGGGAACTCCTAGAGGAGGTATCAGAGCGAAAAAACTGTTGCACTTGGTGTTTGAGGGAGAGGCAAAAAGATCGCATGAAGGAGTTTCCCACCGTGCGAATATGCGTTCCGCTACTTGAGTATTGAGAGACCACTCGTAAGGGGTCAGAATGGTGCGACTGAGCTTGTCCGCCAGGATGTTGGACCGACCCGGAATGTGCGTTGCTATTAGAAAGCGGTTGGTGGAGATTGCCCATTCCCAAACTCTCATGGCTTCTCGACAAAGAGGGTAAGACCTCGTTCCTCCTTGCTTGTTGATATACCAGACAACCGACATGTTGTCCGATTGAATCGCAATTGTTCCCAAGGGAAGAAAGTCCTGAAGTGCTAGCAACACTAAGAGCACTGCTCTCATCTCTAGAACGTTGATATGCAGTAAGGTCTCTGAATCGTTCCACGTGCCTTGGACAGTCCGGCCCTCAAAATGCCCCCCCCCCCACTCGAGGCGGGAGGCGTCCGTGGTCACCGTGGCGAGAGGGGGAGAAGCACAAAATGGGCGGCCTCCGTGGAGATCTGGGGGGTGAAGCCACCACAGGAGGGACCGCTTGCAAGCCTTGCTGATCGCAATGGGATGATGCATAGGAAGAGCAAGGTATGACCACTGTACTAAGAGTCCACTGGAGGATGCGCATATTGAGCCTGGCGAGAGGAAGAAGTGCTATAGCAGACGCCATGGACCCTAGAGCCCTCAGGACCAACTCCGCCGGAACAGAACTTGAGTGGAGAATGGCCCGCACCTGGAGCTGCAGATTTTGAACTCTGTCCGCAGTGAGGAAGGCCTTTAAACTCCTTGTGTCTAACCTGGCCCCTATAAAATCTAAGAGCTGTGTGGGTGCTAGGTTGGATTTCTTTGTGTTTATAGTAATGCCCAGACTGGGAGCAAGATGGAGAAAGGAGTCTCGCGCCAATAATAGTAGATGCCTTGTTGGAGCGGTAAGGAGCCAGTCGTCCAGGTAGGGGAAGACCTGCACCCCCTGAAGTCTCAGGTGGGCCGCTACCACTGCTAATACTTTGGTGAACACCCTGGGGGCTGTGGTGAGACCAAAGGGAAGGACCCGGAACTGGTAGTGACTGGCTCCCAGCCGGAAGCGGAGAAACCTCCTGGAGCGCCTGTCCATTAGGATGTGGTAGTACGCATCTTTGAGGTCTATGGAACACATCCAGTGATTTTCTCCCAGAAGGGGGAGAATAGATTGCAGAGTGACCATTCGAACTTCTCCTTGGGAACTGCCAGGTTCAAGAGAGAAAGGTCTAAAATTGGTCTTAGATCCCCGTCTTTTGGCACTAAAAAGAACCTGGAGTAGAACCCTGATCCGATCTGGTCTGGGGGACGGGCTGGATGGCTCTTTTCTTTAGCAGATGGCCAATTTCTGCCAAAGCGGCCTCCCGTTGACCGGGTGGAACGTCTGGGAGGGACTTCAATTTTGGTAAGTGACGAAATGGGATACGGTATCCTCTGGATAAAATCTGGAGAACCCAGCGGTCTGATGTTATGGACTCCCATGCCGCTAGGTGCCCCGAAAAACGTCCCCCGACTGCCTCCAGAGTGGAGCAGCCGGGCAACCCCTCAGGGTTGCTGCGCGGGCCGTTCAGAGAAGGGTTCTCTGCACCCGAAGTTCCTGGGAGCCCCTCTGCCTCTAGGGCGGCGTCCTCCCTGTCCTCCTCTGCCACGGAAGGACTGGTTGTCCGGAGCAGGCTGGGATTGCTGCGACTTCCGGAACCACATCTTCTTCTGACCCTTTTGGTTCCTAGAATAGGGCCTTTGGGGTGCAGAGAAGCGGATTCCGACGGCAGACAGCGTCTTCCCGTCCTTCTCGCTCTGGGTCAAGGTGTTGCGAACGGTTTTGCCAAAGAGGGCAGAACCATCAAAGGGGGCGTTCGCAAATGACGCTTTGAAGGGCTCTGAGAAATCCCAATGACGGAGCCAGGCCTGACGTCTAGTGACTAGACCTGCCCCTGCGGCTCTAGTGGCGCCTTCCGTAGCATGGGAGAGTAGCCGCATAGAGGTATTAGTAACTGATCTAAGAGTGGCCATGCGGGTGGAGTGCAGCACTTTGCCCTCCTCCGACATGGACTCTGGGGGAGATGCAGCGTATTCTTTAATGAGATCGCGCTGCATCCTAATAACGTGTGCCAGGTAGTTCAGCGCCCTTACCGAGAAGGTCGCTGAACTAAACATCCGCTTCCCCAAGCGGTCCATCATCCGAGACTCCTTGCTCGGGGGATGGACTGAGGGACTCTCCTGAGCAAGTTCCCTCTTGGTGGCCGCCGCCGTCAACATGGCATCTACCGGAGGCTCCTTACTCCAATGGGCATGGTCAGACGGTGGACTGAGGATCCGGTCGGGCCTCTTAGGGACTGGCTCCACGGTGTCCGGTTCCTTCCACGCCCTGGTGGTAATGAGGTCCACCAGGGGGTCGGCAGGAGGGGACACCCAAGAGGTAGACGGGCCCGCTTCAAATGCCTCCAAGAACACGGACTCGTCCGAGGAAGACTTGGGGGCAGACCACCCCCCCCCTTATGCGGAGCATTTCCATGATGTCTCCAAATGAGACATCCTCGGGGAGGTGACCGTGGGGAGCCCTTCCCCTTCCTCCAAATCCGTGTCTTCCATGAGAGACTCGGGGGAGTCAATGTGCCTCCTTTTGCACGTATGCTTGCGAGGAACATCCTCTGGGGGGCTGTCAGAGGACTCCTTGCAAGCAGCAACCTGTTCCAGGGGAGCAGCTTGGGGCACAGAAGCGGGCTGTCCCAAGGGCCGGATGGTGGAAGCATGACCCAGTGCAGAGGGAGCGCGGGACGGAGCCGAAACAAGTGCCGGGGGTCCGGAGACCCTCAACAGGGTCCTCTCCACTACATCAAAGGCCGAAGGGGAGCCGACCTCGACCAAAGGATCCGACAATCTGCTCCCCCTCGGATCCGAAGAGTGGATCAGAGCCGGCACCGAAGCGTTCGGATCCGAAGGGACAGTGCGCTCCGACACAGACGGCGCCGAAGGAGCACTGATCCCCCCGGATCCGAGGCTCGGATCCAGGCTCCGAGAGGTCGGATCCGATGCACTCGAGGGCAGGGTCGGATCCGAAGTACCAAGTACTATCGGCACCGACCCACCCTCGGCTCCGAAGCTGCTCGGCTCCAACTGCTCCGAACCCGGGTAGCGGGTCGGAGAAGGAGCACTTGGCTTGAAAAAGGGGGTCGAGCTCCCCAGAGGGAGGCAAGAGCACTCCCATCTGCATCTGGGCCTGGATGAACCTTCTCATCATCCGGTCCAGATCAGCATCCGAAAGGCTGTACATTGATCTCGACGAGGCTACCGAGGTAGGCCTTGAGTGCCTCCTCGATAGCCTCGACGGAGATCGGGTCTCCTCCTCCTCAGGTCCCGGTGAAAAACACACTGGAGACCGGAGCCGAGGAGGAGGAGAGCCAGCAGACAAGGGGGCCGGGGGAGAAGCCCGCTTGGCAGGCGGGGCCGAAACAGAGGTCTCGGCCGCCGCTTATGGTGCTTCTCCCTCCGGTCCTTCTTCCTAGCATCCCTCTCCTCCGAACCAGAAACGGGAGGTTGAGTCCCAGGAGGAGGAGGGGGAGCCAGAGAGGGAATAACCGTGGGGACGGTTACCCCCGAAGGAGCGGAGGTCGGAGCCGAGTCCGGCGGCAAGAGACCCGCCAAAACAAGCTTGGACCTCCGCTCCTTCAATGCCCTGGGGTTGAACCCTGCACAAATGGAACATCCAGATGTGAGGTGTTCAACCCCCAGGCATCTAACACACCGAGTGTGGCCATCAGCTGGGGAAAGCTTATGGCCACACTCAGAGCACTTAGAGAAAATAGCCTTGGGCTGCTCAGACATCCCAAGCTAATAAAATAAAAGTTATTAGAACTAAAGTAAAGTAACTAAAAAAGAAAAATCACTCACAGGCCCAACACACACACTACGCTACCAGCGAGGGGAGGGATATAAATTTAAGATTAAACTCAAAAAAAAAAAGTAATAATACAAGAGGGAAACCTACACTTTCACACAAAAATAACCAAAAATTTTTAAATCTGACTAATTTGAACACTGAAAATAGCACTTAGCTGGAGAGCTGGAAAAACAATCTGGTCACCATGCGCGGCAAATGAGATCTGGGGTCATGAGGGTAGAGCAGGGCATTATGGGTGAGGGGAGGAGCTGAGAGCTTGGATCCATAGCTGGTAAACCATGCAGGTTCGGATCCGATATCGGATCCATAACCCACAGGTTGCAGACAAATGAATCTCCTACTTCAGATCTGTAGAATTGAATATCCTGAATATAGCAGAAGCACCCAATTTGGAACAGCAGGTGCAAGAATTTCAGAAGTTTAAATATCGTAGGCTACAGGAGAAGAATAATTTACTTTACAGAATCTATTAAGGTACCATGAGTGCCTAAAGGTCTTAGGACAGGTTTGGTTCAGCATTCTCTATTACATCAAAAGCTCATAGCTATGTTTGACTACCATGGGTCTGAACTCGCACAGCTTTTAATGAAATGCAACATAAAAGAAATGGAAGCTTTATATACTGATATCAAAAGATTAGACAGAACCATTACATAAGTCTTGCTATACAGTGAATATAAAATGAAACATCTCTGTCTTTAAAGATGTAGATAAACAGTGTGAAATCATACAGCAAAAAATAAAGTTTGAATGGGATCAGAAAGATTTAGAAGGGGGGGCATATTCTCAACCTCCAAAAGGATGGAATAATGTAGATTAATCATCACTTCAAACAAGGACACCAGGTTTACCATCAAGAATCTATGGAAGATCGTGGAGAACTGGTTAACAACTACCCTTTGGATTATCCCCCACTAAAGCGATCGGATAACATTCGAAATAAGAGGGCAAACAAGCCATCTAAGACTTCAATACAGAGTCCGAAAACCCATCATTTCCCGTTTCCATCCAGAGAATTTTTATACGAAGAAAAGGAAAAAAAAGCAGAGAGAAGGTGACTGTTTTTGATGGCTGGACAATTGCTTCTAATGAAACTAAATGATTTAAGCATAGAATTATAGTACATTTAATTGTGCCAAGACGGGCAGATATTACTAAACCTGTTAACAGAATTAAAACTGTATACAAGGAAATTAAACTTAAAGATGCTGATGGATAATAATGTCGCATACTCTGTGCAGTGAATTACGAACCCAGAGCACATTCATCTTCTGTATTACACCCTGTGTTACAAATGCTTGAGCAAGTACATGAAATTGATATTTGGCATTTGAAGAATCGACCATTATTTTCATGGTATAATATAAGTAAAGCTCAACAAGACATTTATGATTTTAAGTTTAACAATTTACAGTTTATGCTGTCCAATAAAGGTGGAGGCCTAGCAGGCATAAATCAGTCTATGTTCAATCTATGTTCAATATATTATTCGATTACACACAGTGAAGCCTCCATAAATATTTTTATATGTTGATTTCATTTATGTGCAATTGTATGACATGCTTATGCAGGGACAAATCAGCCCAGCAGATTATAAACTTATGAGTGTCACAGAACCAAAAATTCTTGCATCTTCAGAATGCCTGAAATACATAAGCAATTTTGAAATCCACCATTTGCACCAATAGTGTAAGCTGGCACTACTGGCGTCCTAGATAGATGTACTGATTTTAAATTAAAGACTGAAGTAACGAATACAAAATATCTTAATAAAGACTCCTGGAACTTTCTAGCTAAATGCAATCAATTAGATGTAATATTTTTAACAACTGACGTTCATAACCACCAGACCACTAAGATCCAGCAACAAAAATCACTTACAGGTTCACTAAAGCCAATACCTCTGCTGGAGAAGCACTATTCTCTTGCGCCATAGCCAAATTATGGAACACCCTCCCACCCACAACTGCCTCTGTACCATCATGCACCCACTTCAAAGCTTTACTAAAAGCACACCTAAACATGCTGGCTATGCCCTTGCAACTCCCCCTCTAATATCACCCACCCCATCCACCCACTACCTTTCTTTCCACCACACTAACTACCTTGATTATAGTAAGCTCGGATGCTCATAAGCCTAACTACTTATCTTACAGCAGGAACTTCTAAATGTAACAATTGTTAATGTCTTATGTACTTCACAGATGATAAAGATTCTAATTGTCTACTGATGTACTATGTTCTTCATCTGTAACTATGTTTGTAATTGTTAATTGCTATGTTGATCAAATTGTTAATTGCTACGTAAATCCAATGCAACTACTGTCTGTATATTTTAACTGTGGAGCTTTTCTCCCCGGGCCTCCACTGAAAATGGACCTACGTCCAGTTGGACACTCCCTGTCAACAAATGTAAATAAGAAGTTATGTACTCACCATAACGTTCCATCGGAGTATGTATCTTCATTTGTCTGCAACCTTTGGGATACGGATCCGATCTCGGATCCGAGCCGGCAACTTCTACCACAGCATAGATCTGAGCTCCTAGCTCCTCCCTTTACCCATAATCCCCTGCCAACCCTGACTGACCTCAGATCAAGTTTGCCCAATATAACCATTGTTACTGTGCCCCGGGAGGGGCTTATCTAAGATAGATCCTAAACAGAATCCTATAGGTCAGGGGGAAGGAGGGGGGGATGGTTGCAGACAAATGAAGATACCTACTCAGATGGAACGTTATGGTGAGTACATAACTTCTTAATCTGAAGTAGGAACTTCATTTGTCAGCAACCTTTGGGACAGAGTCCCCAGCTACCCGAATCCTGGGTGGCCTTTATGGAAGAATATTCCGGAGCACTGCAGAGCCAAAGGACGCCCTACCTCTGGAGATAACATCCAGTTTGTAATGGCTGATAAAGGTATGAGATGAGGCCCAAGTGGCTGCGGAACATATATCATCCAAGGGAACCCTAGATTTAAAAGCAGCCGAAGTAGTGATGGCTCTAGTAGAATGAGCTCGGACTCCCTGAGGTGCAGGCCTTCCTGAACTCTGATATGCCAAGAGGATACAACTAGCTATCCACCGTGACAGGGTAACTTTAGAAATTGACTTGCCTAAATTTGTTTTGGCAAAGGAGACCAACAACTGGTCAGATTGCCTATGACCAGCAGTTCGATGAATATAAAAGCATAAGTGTCTGTGCACATCCAAGGAATGCAGTTTGTACTCTCCTTTGTTCTGGTAATTGGGAAAGAACACGGGAAGATTAACAGATTGATTAATATTAGCTTCCGAAGATACCTTAGGCAGAAAGGACGGATTGATCCCGAAATAAACTCTATCCTGATGGAAGGCTAAGTACAGCGGTTTAACACATAGAGCATGAAGCTCAGAGACCCTTTTAGCTGAAGTAATGGCCACCAAGAAAGCAGTCTTCCAAGAGAGGTATTTAAGATCAACCGTAGCCGCCGGCTGGAAAGGGGGGCTTGTCAAGGCCTGTAGAAGCAAAGATAAATCCCATGAGGGTACTACCTCCCTGACCGGAGGTCTGAGAAGGAAGGTACCCTTGAGGAAAGCTTTACAAAGCTTGGAAGTAATTAGAGGGCCAGATTCATGCCCTACATGATAATGCGAAATCGCTGCTAGTTGTACCTTGACTGTAGAGCAGCTAGCCCCTTGATGAAAAAGGGTAGTTAGAAAATCCAAAACCGACGTAAGAGGCGCCGTGAAAGGATCCAAGTGATGATGTTCCGCCCAAATGGAGAAACATTTCCACTTACTTCGATAAACCCTTCTGGTGGAAGGTTTATGTGCTGCTACTAGGATGGCTTTGACTGGTGAGGAGATTCCGGGAGTCCTTATCAGGAGTGGAACTGGAGCAACCAAGCAGTCAGCTTGAGGTTGACCAGGTTGGGGGTCGGAAGACCCAGAGGGTGAGTAATGAGATCCGGGAGGGGATCCAGAATCCAGGGTGGATGAATCAAATGAGACCACACGTACGGGAACCACGTTTGACAAGGCCAGAATGGGGCAATGAGGATCATTTTCCTCCCCAGCCGACTGGCTTTCTGTAAGAGTTTTAGCATCATGGGCAATGGAGGGTAAGCGTAAAGGAGACCGGGAGGCCAAGCATGTACTAGAGAGTCTCTCGGGGACTCCCCCTGAGGGGGGATTAGAGCAAAGTAACTGTTGCATTTGGTATTTGAAGGAGAGGCAAAAAGATCGCAACAGAGTTGCCCCCATTGGGCAAATATTTGTTTCGCTACTAGAGGATTGAGAGACCATTCGTATGGGGTCAGAATCGAACGACTGAGCCTGTCTGCAAGGATGTTGGACCGTCCCGGAATGTGCGTTGCAATGAGAAAGCGGTTGGTGGATATCGCCCATTCCCACACTCTCATGGCCTCGCGACAAAAAGGATAAGACCTGGTTCCCCCCTGTTTGTTGATGTACCAGACAACTGACATGTTGTCCGTTTGTACTGCAATCGTCCCAATTGGAAGAAGGCTGTGAAGTGCCTGCAACGTCAAAAGCACCGCCCTCATCTCTAGGACATTGATATGCAAGGAGGTCTCTGTCGTTACACGTGCCTTGGACCGTTCTGCCCGAATAGTGCCCCCCCACCCCAGGCGAGAG
Organism: Protopterus annectens; assembly: GCF_019279795.1. Lineage (NCBI taxonomy): Eukaryota > Metazoa > Chordata > Ceratodontiformes > Protopteridae > Protopterus > Protopterus annectens. The sequence continues at coordinate 719,237,300 of NC_056727.1, read as the reverse complement.
TCGTCTGTGGTCACTGTGGCGACGGGGGAAGGCATCGAGAATGGTCATCCCATGTGGAGACTCGGGGACTGGAGCCACCACATGAGCGACCCTCTGCAAGCCCTGCTTAGGGGAATAGGATGGGACAGGGAGTTGCGAGACAGGGACCATTGTACCTGGGGGGTCCACTGCAGGACCCTCATATTTAGACGGGCTAGGGGCAGTAGAGGAATTGCTGCCGCCATGGACCCTAGAGCCCTCGGGATCAATTCCGCCGTTGGAGCAGGAAGTTGGAGAATGGCCTGAACATGCAACCTCAGGTTCTGAAGCCAATCGGAAGTTAGGAAGACAAGCATTAGTCGGGAATCCAATCTCGCCCCTATGAAATCTATTACCTGTGTAGGAGCCAGAGAGGATTTGGCCATGTTGACAGTCAACCCTAGGCGTGGAGCAAGATTGAGGAAATAATCCTTGCCTGAACGGAGCAGATGCCTTGTTGGGGCGATGAGGAGCCAGTCGTCCAGGTACGGAAAGACCTGAATTCCCTGAAGCCTCAGGTGGGCCGCTATAACTGCCAAGACTTTGGTGAACACCCTGGGGGCTGAGGTGAGACTGAAGGGGAGGGCCATGAACTGAAACTGACTGGCTCCCAGCCGGAAGCAGAGGAACTTCCTGGAACGTCTGTCCACAAGAATGTGGTAGCATGCATCCTTGAGGTCTATCGAGCACATCCAGTCTTTCTCCCGTAACAGGGGGAGAATAGATTGTAGCGTGACCATTCGGAACTTTTCTTTGGGTACTGCCAGGTCCAAGAGAGAGAGGTCGAGGATGGACCTCATGTCCCCCGTCTTTTGGCACCAGAAAGAACCTGGAGTAAAACCCTGATCCGAACTGATCTGGGGGGAAGGGTTGGATGGCTCTTTTTTGTAAAAGCTGCTGAATTTCTGTAGCAGCCGCCTTCCCTCTGATTGGGTGGTACGTCAGGGAGGCTTCTGGTTTTGGGGGTTACAATAAAGGGAATTTGTTAGCCTCTGGATATGATGCGAAGCACCCAGCGATCTGTTGTTATGGACTCCCACATTGCTAGGTGCTTCGAAAGACGCCCCCCGACTGCCTCCAGAGTGGAGCAGCCGGGCAACCCCTCAGGGGTTCTGCGTGGGCCTCTCAGAGAAGGGTTCTCTGGACCCAAAATTTCTGGGACCCCCTCTGCTTCTTGGGTAGTGCCCTCCCTGTCCTCCTCTGCCACGAGAGGACTGGTTGTCCGGAGCAGACTGGGACTGATGCGATTCCCGGAACCACATCTTCTTCTGACCCTTTTGGTTCTTAGAAAAGGACCTTTGGGGAGCAGAGAAGCGGACTCCGACAGCAGACGTCTTCCCGTCTTTCTCGCTCTGGACTAAAGTGTCGCGAATGGTTTTGCCAAACAGTCCAGAACCATCAAAGGGGGCATTCGCGAATGACACCTTAAAGGGTTCCGAGAAGTCACAATGTCGGAGCCAGGCTTGGCGCCTCATTACCAGGGCTGGCTCCGCCAACTCTAGCGGTTCCTTCCATGGTGTGAGACAAGAGCCGCATAGAGGTGTTGGAAACTGAACGTAGAGTGGACATTCGGGAGGAGTACAGCTGCTTGTTCCCTTCTGACATGGACTCTGGGAGGGAGGCAGCGTATCCTTTTATTAGATCTCGCTGCATCCGGATGACGTGTGCCATATAGTTCAGCGCCCTCATGGAGAAGGTTGCTGAACTAAAGACCCGCTTCCCAAGGCGGTCCATCGTTCGAGACTCCTTGCTCGGCGGGTGGACCGCGGAGCTCTCCTGAGCCAACTCCCTCTTAGTGGCCGCCGCCACCAACATGGCATCCATGGGGGAACCTCTGCTCCAGTGGGTTCTTTCTGCAGGGGGACTCAGGATTCTATCCAGGTGCTTGAGGACTGGCTCTACAGAGTCCGGCTCCTTCCAAGCCCTGGTGGAAATAAGGTCCACCAGGGGGTCGGGGGGAGGGGACACCCAAGAGGTAGATGGTCCTGCTTCGAACGCCTCTAGGAATACGGACTCATCGGAGGAAGCCTTGGGGGCAGACCACCCTCCCCTAATCCTGAGCATTTCCATGATGTCTCCAAAGGAGACATCCTCGGGGGGGTGACCTTGGGTAGCCTTCCCCTTCATCTAAGTCTGAATCTTCCGTAAGGGACTCTGGGGACTCCACGTGTCTCCTCTTACACTTAGCTTTGTGAGGGACCTCCTCGGGGGGGCTGTCCGAGGAAGACTCACCAGCAATGTCACATTCCAAAGGAACACCCAGAGGCGCTGAAGCAGGCTGCCCCGAAGGCCAGGTGATGGGAGCCTGGACCAGCTGAGAGGGAGTGCAGGGGGGAGCCAAAGACAGGACCGGAGGCCCGAATGCACTCAACAGTGCCCTCTCCACCACCGCGAAAGCCGAGGGGGAGCCACTCTCGATAGGATCCGAGAGTCGACTCCCACTCTGATCCGAAGCGGGGACCGGATCTGGGGCAGAGACCCTCGGATCCGAAGGACCCGTGTGCTCCAAACGGGACGGAGCCGAAGTCACACCAAATCCCTCGGATCCGAAGCTCAGGCCACGGCTCAGAGAGGTCGGGTCCGACAAGCTCGAGGGACCAGTTGGAGCCTAAGTAATCAGTACTATCGGCTCCGACCCACCCCCGGATCCAACGCGGCTCTGCTCCGAACCCGGAAAGCGGGTCGGAGAAGGAGCGATTGCAGCAAAAAATGGGGTCGAGGCAAGAGCACTCCCATCTACAGCTGGGTCTGGATGAACCTCCTCATCATCCGGTCCATGTCTGCATCTGACATGCTAAAGGTGGACCTCGAAGAGGCGACAGAGGCAGACCTAGAGTGTCACCTCGATGACCTAGACGGGGACCGGGTCCCCTCCTCCCCGGGTCCTGGTGAAAAACAAGGCAACCGGAGCCGTGGAGGAGGCGATCCAGAAGCTCTGGATGGAAAAGCCCGTTTGGCGGGCGGGGCCGAGGAGGAGTCCTCGGCCCGCCGCTTATGGTGCTTTTCCTTCTGTTTGGCTTTCCCGGCCTCCCTCTCCTCCAGAGCCGAAGCGGGAGGTTGAGTCCCGACCGGAGGGAGACAGGGGTGGCTACCACCGAGGGCTAGGTATCGGCCACAGAAGTACCTGAGTCCGGAGCCGAATCCGGGGGCAAAAGGCCCGCCAGAATCAGCTTCGACCTCCGGTCCTTAAGTGCCCTGGGTAACGCTGAGCAAATCGCGCATCCCGAGGAGAGGTGTTCAACCCCAAGGCACCTAACGCACCGGGTGTGGCCATCTGCCGGTGAAAGCTTATGGCCACACTCTGTGCACTTTGAAAAGATGGCTTTAGGGGCCTCCGACATAGTAATGCAGAAAACACACTCAACTAGGCCCCTACACACACTACGACCAGCGAGGGCAGGGAGGAAAAATAAACACAAATTAAGTTAAATAAATAAAATATAGGATACCTAAACACTCGTTCACTCTCACACAAGAAAAGGGAAGAAAAAATGTAAAGTTTCTCACAAAGTTATCCAAATAGCAGGAGCTCGAAATCCAGTTTGTAGCTTGAAGCGCGGCAAACTAGATCGGGTCAGTCAGGGTTGGCAGGGGATTATGGGTAAAGGGAAGAGCTAGGAACTCGGATCTATGCTGTGGTAGAAGTTGCCGGCTCGGATCCGATATCGGATCCGTATCCCAAAGGTTGCTGACAAATGAAGTTCCTACTTCAGATCAAATAAATAAATAAATACATAAATAAATAAATAAATAATACATACATACATACATACATAAATACATACATAGTAGCATTCCACATACTGAAGGATTAATATTTCTCACAGAACATATGACTAATGTAATGAGGTTAGCACAAGATAGAATAAATATTCTTAACCAACTGGAGACTATATTGTACAATAATTACATATACTTTAAGGGCTACTATTTTCAAAGAGAAGGAATAGCCATGGGCACTGCCTGTGGGCCACTGTATGCTAATTTATGGCAGCATGGGAAAGTAGATTTATTTTTTAATAGTCAGTACAAGTCAACATGGAGTATGTATACATGATTTTTAGAGGACATTTATAACATGGACTAATGAAGAGGGTAAAATACAGGATTTTTTAAATTATATACAGTGAATATAAAAAACGTACACACCACTGTTAAAATGCCAGTGTTTTGTGATACAAAAAATGAGACCACAATAAATCATTTCAAAACTTTTCCTACATTTAATGTGACCTATAGCCTATAAAATTCAATTTAAAAAACAAACAAACCTGTTAGGGGAAAAAATATAAAAAATAAAAGACGTACAATATGCTGGTTGCATAACTGTGCACACCTTTAAACTAATACTTTGCTGTGTGTGCACACCCTTAAACTAATACTTTGTTGAAGCACCTTTTGATTTAATTACAGCATTCAGTCTTTTTGGGTACTCACCTGCCATCAATTAGAGAGACTCTGATTAACCCCAAATAAAGTTCAGCTGTCCTATTAGGACAAAAACCTGGCATTTTAACAGGTGTGTACACTTTTTATAGCCACTATAAATAGTACTGCTTGATTTTATAAACTATATAAATAGTACTGCTATTCTTCAATTTACATACAATATAGAAAAAAAATCATATCTGAATGTCTAACTAAAAAAAGTTACTAACAGTTTAACATCTAGTGTTTATAGAACACCCACTTATACAAATTCAAATTCATTTCTTCATTATACTAGTAGCCATCTATTTCATCACAAATGGGTGCTGATAAAGTGTCAGATGGTAAGGGCGGTGAAATGGTATCTGATTTTAATGAATTTCAAAAAGAATGATCTATTACGGAGCATGTTTTTGAATAGGGACTATCCGTTAGCCATGGTAAACTAATAAGCAAGTAGTACGAAGAAAAAGAAAACAAGGCATTTATGTTCTTTTATTGAATAAAACAGAATCGGTTGAGGTAGCAGAAAAGAACAGCGGCTTACAAAGTAGTAATATTGAAATTCCAGGAAGTGCAAACAAACAAGTAGTTCAAATAAACAGTGACTACTGTCAAGCATTCATCACTACATACTCCCTAGACAGCTGAGGTATTGCTGACATTTAAAAATTGGTAATTAAAAATGATAAGAGAAATATGTGATAAACTAGGCACAAGCCCACAGACAGTACATAAAAAAGGCTTTCGTTTTAAGAATATATTAAATAACAAAAGACAAAAGATCATGCAGACCATAGGATGATGACATTCGGAGCATGCAAACAATATCGCTATACGCAAATAGGAGATGCAATAAATATGGAGTGAAAAAGTTAATACCAGGTAGACTTAATTGCAATACCTATGTAGTATATATAGCAGTATGCAAATTCCCAAGATGTATTCTATGTTGGAAGAACAGAACAGAACACACACAAAAAAAAAAAAAAAAAAAAAAAAAAAAAGAGTAAAAAATGACTAATGCTTTGTATAAACATATCAAGGGCAATGTGGATCATTTACCAGTTTAGGAAGAAGTAGAGTGGAGCCCTAGGAGTGGCCCATGGAACATCCTTGAACAGCGTGAATTAGTGGCAGATTTATTTAAATGCCACAGTACCACCAGGCTTAAATGAGATTATATCAAACAGTTTGTTAAAGATGAGTGCATACAAAAAGTAGATGGTTACATTATTAGTTATTGGTGCTTTAAAGATTTAAAAACTTTATACTTTGTAACAATGGTTATATTAAATTGGAATATAGTAATGAATAAGAGGAGACAGCTTGGATCTAGTGATCGGAGCAAGAGCATTTTTATTGCTCCAATGGAGGTGAAAATTGTCTGAAGTCCATGTATTTGTATGACGAAAGCACTTATCAGCCGTTTTAAAAAGTACAAAAAAAACTTCGCTGGCAAAGCTGCAAGTTTTGTTTTTCTAGGTAGTTTCAGTTATAGTGATATTACAATGCCACTTTATGCCTTTTATAAGCCTCGATAAAAATGTTTATTAAAACTGAAGTACTTTGTTCATTTCTGCACTTGATGCTGCTCTGTGCCAGCTTTTATTTACACCCAATGCATTTCTGGCTATACAACAGCCACATGACTTCCTGCAGCCAATCGGAACTCTCTATTTATGAACCTGCAGGTAAACAAAAATATTGTGAATGCTGGTATGAGACCTTAATTCCAAGTCCTCTAAGCTAAGGCAGCACTTATGGTACAATTTTTTTTTTAACCCTAGACACCACATTGTGTGGGTTATTTTATGTTTGAGCCAGTTGCTCT